>NC_141015.1:33869548-34032048 GCF_052327205.1 Somniosus microcephalus
AAGAAAGGGGAGAGAGGAGGGGAGAGAGAAAGAAAGGGGGAGAGAGGAGGGGAGAGAGAAAGAAAGGGGGAGAGAGGAGGGGAGAGAGAAGAAAGAAAGGGGGAGAGAGGAGGGGAGAGAGAAAGAAAGGGGGAGAGAGGAGGGGAGAGAGAAAGACAGGGGGAGAGAGGAGGGGAGAGAGAAGAAAGGGGGGAGAGAGGAGGGGAGAGAGAAAGAAAGGGGGAGAGAGGAGGGGAGAGAGAAAGAAAGGGGGGAGAGAGGAGGGGAGAGAGAAAGAAAGGGGGAGAGAGGAGGGGAGAGAGAAAGAAAGGGGGAGAGAGGAGGGGAGAGAGAAAGAAAGGGGAGAGAGGAGGGGAGAGAGAAAGAAAGGGGGAGAGAGGAGGGGAGAGAGAAAGAAAGGGGAGAGAGGAGGGAGAGAGAAAGAAAGGGGGAGAGAGGAAGGGGAGAGAGAAAGAAAGGGGGAGAGAGGAGGGGAGAGAGAAAAGAAAGGGGGAGAGAGGAGGGGAGAGAGAAAGAAAGGGGGAGAGAGGAGGGGAGAGAGAAAGAAAGGGGAGAGAGGAGGGGAGAGAGAAAGAAAGGGGGAGAGAGGAGGGGAGAGAGAAAGAAAGGGGGAGAGAGGAGGGGAGAGAGAAAGAAAGGGGGAGAGAGGAGGGAGAGAGAAAGAAAGGGGGAGAGAGGAGGGGAGAGAGAAAGAAGAAAGGGGGAGAGAGGAGGGGGAGAGAGAAAGAAAGGGGGAGAGAGGAGGGGAGAGAGAAAGAAAGGGGGAGAGAGGAGGGGAGAGAGAAAGAAAGGGGGAGAGAGGAGGGGAGAGAGAAAGAAAGGGGGAGAGAGGAGGGGAGAGAGAAAGAAAGGGGGAGAGAGGAGGGGAGAGAGAAAGAAAGGGGAGAGAGGAGGGGAGAGAGAAAGAAAGGGGTGAGAGAGGAGGGGGGAGAGAGAAGAAAGGGGGAGAGAGGAGGGGGGAGAGAGAAAGAAAGGGGGAGAGAGGAGGGGGGAGAGAGAAAGAAAGGGGGAGAGAGGAGGGGGGAGAGAGAAAGAAAGGGGGAGAGAGGAGGGGGGAGAGAGAAAGAAAGGGGGAGAGAGGAGGGGGGAGAGAGAAGAAAGGGGGAGAGAGGAGGGGGGAGAGAGAAAGAAAGGGGGAGAGAGGAGGGGGGAGAGAGAAAGAAAGGGGAGAGAGGAGGGGGAGAGAGAAAGAAAGGGGGAGAGAGGAGGGGGGAGAGAGAAAGAAAGGGGGAGAGAGGAGGGGGAGAGAGAAAGAAAGGGGGAGAGAGGAGGGGGGAGAGAAAGAAAGGGGGAGAGAGGAGGGGGGAGAGAAAGAAAGGGGGAGAGAGGAGGGGGGAGAGAGAAAGAAAGGGGAGAGAGGAGGGGAGAGAGAAAGAAAGGGGGGAGAGAGGAGGGGGAGAGAGAAAGAAAGGGGGAGAGAGGAGGGGGGAGAGAGAAAGAAAGGGGGAGAGGAGGGGGGAGAGAGAAAGAAAGGGGGAGAGAGGAGGGGGGAGAGAGAAAGAAAGGGGGAGAGAGGAGGGGGAGAGAGAAAGAAAGGGGGAGAGAGGAGGGGGGGAGAGAGAAAGAAAGGGGGAGAGAGGAGGGGGGGAGAGAGGAGGGGGGGGAGAAAGAAGGGGGAGAGAGAAGAAAGGGGAGAGAGGAGGAGGGGAGAGAGAAGAAAGGGGGAGAGAGGAGGGGAGAGAGAAAGAAAGGGGGAGAGAGGAGGGGAGAGAGAAAGAAAGGGGGAGAGAGGAGGGGAGAGAGAAAGAAAGGGGGAGAGAGGAGGAGAGAAAGAAAGGGGGAGAGAGAAAGAAAGGGGGAGAGAGGAGGAAGGGGAGAGAGAAAGAAAGGGGGAGAGAGAAAGAAAGGGGGAGAGAGGAGGGGGGAGAGAGAAAGAAAGGGGGAGAGAGGAGGGGGAGAGAGAAAGAAAGGGGGAGAGAGGAGGGGAGAGAGAAAGAAAGGGGGAGAGAGGAGGGGAGAGAGAAGAAAAGGGGAGAGAGGAGGAGGGGAGAGAGAAAGAAAAGGGGAGAGAGGAGGAGGGAGAGAGAAAGAAAGGGGGGAGAGAGGAGGGGGGAGAGAAAGAAAGGGGAGAGAGGAGGGGGAGAGAAAGAAGGGGGAGAGAGGAGGGGGGGAGAGAGAAAGAAGGGGGAGAGGAGGGGGGAGAGAGAAAGAAAGGGGGAGAGAAAGAAAGGGGAGAGAGGAGGGGGGGAGAGAGAAAGAAAGGGGGAGAGAGGAGGGGGGGAGAGAGAAAGAAAGGGGGAGAGAGGAGGGGGGGAGAGAGGAGGGGGGGGAGAGAGAAAGAAAGGGGGAGAGAGGAGGGGGGGAGAGAGGAGGGGGGGAGAGAGAGGAGGGGGGGAGAGAGAAAGAAAGGGGGAGAGAGGAGGGGGGAGAGAAAGAAAGGGGAGAGAGGAGGGGGGAGAGAGAAAGAAAGGGGGAGAGAGGAGGGGGGAGAGAGGAGGGGGAGAGAGGAGGGGAGAGAGAAAGAAAGGGGGAGAGAGAAAGAAAGGGGAGAGAGGAGGGGGGGAGAGAGAGAAAGAAAGGGGAGAGAGGAGGGGGGAGAGAGAAAGAAAGGGGAGAGAGGAGGGGGGAGAGAGAAGAAAGGGGGAGAGAGGAGGGGAGAGAGAAAGAAGGGGAGAGAGGAGGGGAGAGAGAAAGAAAGGGGGAGAGAGGAGGGAGAGAGAAAGAAAGGGGAGAGAGGAGGAGGGAGAGAGAAAGAAAGGGGGAGAGAGGAGGGGGGAGAGAAGAAAGGGGGAGAGAGGAGGGGGAGAGAAAGAAAGGGGGAGAGAGGAGGGGGGAGAGAGAAAGAAGGGGAGAGAGAGGGGGGAGAGAGGAGGGGGGGAGAGAGAAAGAAAGGGGGAGAGAGGAGGGGTGAGAGAAAGAAAGGGGGAGAGAGGAGGGGGGGAGAGAGAAAGAAAGGGGGAGAGAGGAGGGGAGAGAGAAAGAAAGGGGAGAGAGGAGGGGAGAGAGAAGAAAGGGGAGAGAGAAAGAAAGGGGGAGAGAGGAGGGGGGGGAGAGAGAAAGAAAGGGGGAGAGAGGAGGGGGGGGAGAGAGAAAGAAAGGGGGAGAGAGGAGGGGGGGAGAGAGAAAGAAAGGGGGAGAGAGGAGGGGGGGGAGAGAGAAAGAAAGGGGGAGAGAGGAGGGGGGGGGAGAGAGAAAGAAAGGGGGAGAGAGGAGGGGAGAGAGAAAGAAGGGGGAGAGAGGAGGGGAGAGAGAAGAAAGGGGAGAGAGGAGGAGGGGAGAGAGAAAGAAAGGGGGAGAGAGGAGGGGGAGAGAGAAGAAAGGGGGAGGAGGGGGGAGAGAGAAAGAAAGGGGGAGAGAGGAGGGGGAGAGAAAGAAAGGGGGAGAGAGAGAGGGGGGAGAGAGAAGAAAGGGGAGAGAGGAGGGGGGAGAGAGAAAGAAGGGGAGAGAGGAGGGGGGGAGAGAGGAGGGGGGGAGAGAGAAAGAAAGGGGGAGAGAGGAGGGGGAGAGAAGAAGGGGGAGAGAGGAGGGGGGGAGAGAGAAAGAAAGGGGGAGAGAGGAGGGGGGGAGAGAGAAAGAAAGGGGGAGAGGAGGGGGTGAGAGAGAAGAAAGGGGGAGAGAGGAGGGGGGAGAGAGAGAGGGGGAGAGAGGAGGGGGGAGAGAGAAGAAAGGGGGAGAGAGGAGGGGGGAGAGAGAAAGGGGGAGAGAGGAGGGGGAGAGAGAAAGCAAGGGGAGAGAGGAGGGGAGAGAGAAAGAAAGGGAGAGGGGGGGAGAGAAAGAAAGGGGGAGAGGGGGGGGAGAGAGGAGGGGGGGAGAGAGAAAAAGGGAGGAGAGAGAAAGAAAGGGGGAGAGAAGAAAGGAGGGGGGAGAAAGGGGAGAGAAAGAAAGGAGGGGAGAGAAAGAAGGGAGAGAAGGAGGGGAGAGAGAAAGGGGGGAGAGAGAAAGAAGGAGAAAGAGGGGGAGAGAGAAGGGGGAGAGATGGGAAGAGAGAAGGAGGCAGAGAGGACGGGAGGGGATTGCAGAGGTAGACAAAGAGGGGCAGAGGAGGAGAGGGCAGAGAAGGGGCGGGAGAGGGGCAGAGGAGAGGAGGAGGAGAGTGAGGGGCAGAGAGGGAGGAGGAGGAGAGTGAGGAGGAGGAGAGTGAGGGGCAGAGAGGGAGGAGGGAGAGGGAGGAGGGGAAGGGAGGGAGGAGGGAGAAGAGGAGGGAGAGGAGGAGAGGGGGAGGGAGGGAGAGGAGGAGAGGGGGAGGGAGGGAGAGGAGAGGGGGAGGGAGAGGAGAGAGGAGGGAGAGGGAGGAGGGGAAGGGAGGGAGGAGGGAGAAGAGAGGGGGAGGGATGGAGAGGAGAGGGGGAGGGAGAGGAGGGGGGGAGGGAGAGGAGGGGGGGAGGGAGGGAGGAGAGGAGGGGGAGGGTGAGGGAGGAAGGGAAGGGAGAGGAGGGAGAAGAGGGGAGGGAGGAGGGAGAAAGATGAGGAGGGGGAGGGAAAAGTGAGGGCAGGGGGAGAGAGAGAGAGAGAGAGGAGGAGGGAGGGGCAGGGGCAGGGGCAGGGGGAGGGAAGGAAAAGTAAGGGGAGAGGAGGGGGGGAGGGATGGTGGGTGGGTGGGTGAAGGTCAGGAACTTGGACGGGGGGTGGGGGGTGGTGGGAGAATATCAGGTACTTGGGCCGTAGGGGCAGAACTTGTTTGGGGAGTGGGAGAAGATATTAACCCGTGAGGGTGAGCCCTGTCTGCTCCAAGTGAGCTCTGTTCTGTGTGGAGTAGGCAGTCAGAACGGCTCAAATTACACTTTGCCAAGTAATGGATTACATAAGCCGGGAGGATCTAATTACACATTCCATAGAAACTGCTGGCTGTGTCTTGTTCTCCAAGAGGACCAATCAGAACTTTGGTGTTGTGAATAAACTGTCCATTTCTTTATTGTAAGAAATCACACAACACCAGGTTATAGTCCAACAGCTTTATTTGAAATCACATTGGACTATAACCTGGTGTTGTGTGATTTCTTACATTTGTCCACCCCAGTCCAACTCCGGCATCTCCACACCATTTCTTTATTGCGCCATTACCATCCCTATTTTATTCAAAAATGGGTGTACTCTTTTTGGTAGGGACCATAAACTAATAAACTGTAATTAATAAAACTTTAAATAACTTAACAAATTAAATTAACATTTTGTTGGCCGGGGTGACGATGCACTCCAGTCCCGGCCGGGGTGACGATGCACTCCAGTCCCCATGGCGCCCACCGGTCGCGGAATGCCTCAAGCGTACCGGTGGACATCGCGTGCTCCATCTCCAGGGCCACCCGGGCGCGAACATGGCCGCGGAAGAGAGGCAGGCAAAAAAGGGTGTACTCTTTTGATTAATTACATAAACAAATTGACTAAATTAATAAAACTTTAAATAAAACTTAAATCAAATTAAAATGTGGTTGTCCGAATTGATAATGCACACCAGTCCCTGCGGCGCCCACCGGTCGCGGAAGTACTCAAGCGTGCCGGTGGACACCGCGTGCTCCATCTCCAGGACCACCCGGGCGCGAACATGGTCTCGGAAGAGAGGCAGGCAAAAAAGGGTGTACTCTTTTAATTGGGTGCTTAAACAAATTGTCTGTAAATTAATAAAACTTTAAAGAAAACTTAAATTAAATTAAAATTTTGTTGGCCGGGTTGATAATGCACTCCAGTCCCCGCGGCGCCCACCGGTCGCGGAAGGGCTCAAGCGTACCGGTGGACATCGCGTGCTCCATCTCCAGGGCCACCCGGGCGCGAACATGGCCGCGGAAGAGAGGCAGGCAAAAAAGGGTGTACTCTTGATTGGGTGCTTAAACAAGTTGTCTGTAAATTAATAAAACTTTAAAGAAAACTTAAGCGAATTAAATTAAAATTTGGTTCCCGGTGGTGATAATGCACTCCAGTCCCCGCAGCGCCCACCGGTCGCGAAATGCCTCAAGCGTACCGGTGGACATCGCGTGCTCCATCTCCAGGGCCACCCGGGCGCAAACATGGCCGCGGAAGAGAGGCAGGCAAAAAAGGGTGTAAGGGTAAACCCAGCAACTACAGGCCAGTCAGTTTAACCTCGGTAGCGGGGAAGCTTTTAGAAACAATAATCTGGGCCAAAATTAACAGTCACTTGGACAAGTGCAGATTAATTAAGGAAAGCCAGCACGGATTTGTTCAAGGCAAATGGTGTTTAATTAACTGGATTGAGTTTTTTGATGTGGTAACAGAGAGGGTTGATGAGGGCAATGTAGTTGATGTAGTGTACATGGACTTCCAAAAGGCATTTGATAAAGTGTTACATAATAGGCTTGCCAGCAAAGTTGAAGCCCATGGAATAAAAGGGACAGTGGCAGCATGGACATGGAATTGGCTAAGTGACAGGAAACAGAGAGTAGTGGTGAACGGTTGTTTTTCGGACTGGAGGAAGGTATACCGTGGTGTTCCCCAGGGGTCGGTACTAGGGCCACTGCTTTTCTTGATATATATTAATGACTTAGACTTGGGTGTACAGGGCACAATTTCAAAATTTGCAGATGACACAAAACTTTGTAGTATTGTGAACAGTGAGGAGGAGAGTGATAGACTTCAAGAGGACATAGACAGGCTGGTGGAATGGGCGGACACGTGGCAGATGAAATTTAATGCAGAAAAATGCGAAGTAATATATTTTGGTAGCAAGAACGAGGAGAGGCAATATAAACTAAAAGGTACAATCCTAAAGGGGGGGCATGAACAGAGAGACCTGGGGTTTTATGTGCACAAATCGATGAAGGTGGCAGGGCAGGTTGAGAAAGCAGTTAAAAAGGTATACAGGATCTTGGGCTTCATAAATAGAGGCATAGAGTACAAAGCAAGGAAGTTATGATGAACCTGTATAAAACACTGGTTCGACCTCAACTGGAGTATTGTGTCCAATTCTGGGCACCGCACTTTAGGAAGGATGTGAAGGCTTTAGAGAGGGTGCAGAAAAGATTCACAAGAATGGTTCCAGGGATGAGGGACTTCAGGTACGTGGATAGACTGGAGAAGCTGGGGTTGTTCTCCTTAGAGCAGAGAAGGTTGAGAGGAGATTTGACAGAGGTGTTCAAAATCATGATAAGAGAGAAACTGTTCCCATTAGCGGAAGGGTCAAGAACCAGAGGACACAGATTTAAGGTGATTGGCAGCAGAACCAAAGGTGACATGAGGAAAAACTTTTTAACGCAGCGAGTGGTTAGGATCTGGAATGCACTGCCTGAAAAGGTGGTGGAGGCAGATTCAAACGTGGCTTTCAAAAGGGAATTGGATAAGTACCTGAAGGAAAAAAATTTGCAGGGCTACGGGGAAAGGGCACGGGGAGTGGGACTAGCTGAAGTGCTCTTGCAGAGAGCCGGCACAGGCTCGACGGGCCGAATGGCCTCCCCCTGTGCTGCAAACATTCTATGATTTGCCTTGCACCATCATCCATTTTGTCATTTAATCACGCCTGCCCTCTATGCTATCACAGACCTTCCCTTGTGTTCGTTCCTACCCGCCCAACTTTTTACCCGGCCCTGTACTTGCTTATGAACTGTTAAAAACTCTAACTTCATAGAACTGGAAACAGTTTCTCCTTAAAACCATTCATGATTTTGGACACCTCCATCAAATCTCTTGACCTTTTTTTCTCCAAGGAGACCAACCCCAGCTTATCCAGTCTCTCCACATATCTGAAGTCGTAAATCTCTTCTGCACCCTTGCTAAAGCCTTAATATCCTTCCTAAAGTGTGGTGCCCAGACTTACACAATACTCCAGCTGAAGCCTAACCAGTGTTTCCTAAAGGTTTAGCATAACTTCCTTGCTTTTGTACTTTATTCCTTAATAAAGCCATGTATTTGGAATGCATGCCTGTAAATACACATAGCGTGTGTCAGCTGTAGTTCAGCTGGTAGCACCCTCGCCTCTGTCAGAAGGCTGTGGGTTCAATGTCCCACTTCAGAGACTTGAGCACAAAAATCTAGGCTAACTGTCCAGTGCAGCGCTGAGGGAGCGCTGCACTGCCGGAGGTGCCGTCTTTCGGATGAGACGTTAAACCGAGGCCCTGTCTGCCCTCTCAGGTGGACGTAAAAGATCCCGTGGCACTATTTCGAAGAAGAGCAGGGGAGTTATCCCCGGTGTCCTGGGCCTGTATTTATCCCTCAATCCCACTAAAGCATCACAGATGATCTGGTCATTATCACATTGCTGTTTGCGGGAGCTTGCTGTGCGCAAATTGGCTGCCGCGTTTCCTACATTGCAACAGTGACTCCACTCTAAAAGAAGGACTTCATTGGCTGCAAAGTGCTTTGGGACGTCTGGCGGTAGTGAAAGGGGCGATAGAAATGCAAGTCTTTCCTTTTATAAGGTTGGTGAGCTGCAGGCACAATTCGCCACATTGGGAATATGTAACAGTGACAGGGGCCAGGCACTGGATCAGCCCATGGGTATAGTCCCGCCCAGTGCCTGATTGACAGTCAATGGTGAGTGTGGCCCCGCCCTCTGCCTGATTGACAGCCAGTGGTGAGTATGGCCCCGCCCACTGCCTGATTGACAGCCTGTGGTGAGCGTGGCCCCGCCCACTGCCTGATTGACAGCCAGTGGTGAGCGTGGCCCCGCCCACTGCCTGATTGACAGCCAGTGGAGTGTGGCCACGCCCTCTGCCTGATTGACAGCCAATTGTGAGCGTGGCCCCGCCCTCTGCCTGATTGACAGCCACTGATGAGCGCGGCCCCGCCCTCTGCCTGATTGACAGCCAATGATGCGCGGCCACGCCCTCTGCCTGTTTGCCAGCCAATGATGAGCGTGGCCCCACCCTTTGCCTGTTTGCCAGCCAATGATGAGCGTGGCCCCGCCCTCTGCCTGATTGACAGCCAATGGTGAGCGTGGCCCCGCCCTCTGCCTGATTGACAGGGGATTATCCTTTAGACCCCGCCCAGCCCCACCCCGCTTTCTCTCGGCCCGCGAGCGAGTAGAGTTCGGAGTTGCTGCGCTTTTCATCGCCGCTGATCTCACATTCACCTCGGCCGCTCCGGGAAAATCCTTCAGCGCGATGGCTGGCAAGAATCCCCAGGTTTACATGGACATCGCTGCGGCTGGCGAAAAACTGGGCCGGATCGTGATGGAGGTGAGTTGAGCTGCCCCGGAGCCCAGCCCGCGTGTGAAGGAAACCCCGAACCGAGCGCGGGCGGGCGGGCGGGCGGGGGTGAGTTGAGGCGGGCCGGCCGCTGGGGGAGCGATTCCCGGGACCGGACCCCAGCGCGCCTGCGCGCGTTTGAAGCGCGCGCGTGCGCGGGGCGGAGGAGTGGGGGTGAAGTGCGCCTGCGCGCCGTGGGGGGGGCCTCTGGAATGTGAAGTCGTTGCAAAACTGGGTTCAAAACTAACAGGAGGGAAGCAACACTAACCTCTCTAATGTAGGGAACGGCAGCATAGTGGTAATGTCACTGGGCTGGTAATCCAGTAGGAAGGGGCCAATGATCCAGAAATTCAAACTAGGATTTGAACTCGATGTTGAGTCCGGAAGGCTGCAAAGTGCCCAATCGAAAGGTGAGGTGCTGTTCCTCGAGCCTGCCGGACTCAACATTGAGTTCAACAATTTCAGATAATTATTCCTGCCCCCATTTTTCATGCAGTATGATTTTTGCCATTTCCATTTGCAACATTTTATCTTTCCTGCCTCTAGAAAGAACATCCTGTACTTTTGTAATTCCTTCCTCCCCTCCTACCCCCCCCTCGCCCTGTCTCTGCACCTGCTTAATATCTGTTACATCTCCAGCTTTTTCCAGTTCTGATGAAGGGTCCCAGACCTGAAACGTTAACTCTGTTTCTCTCTCCACGGATGCTGCCTGGCCTGCTGAGTATTTCCAGCATTTTCTGTTGTTATTTCAGATTTCCAGCATCTGCAGATTTTGCTATATTAGTGTAAAGCTGCAGTGTTTTATTATTGTACATGATTGATATACTGTGCACTGCTTGTCTCTTTCAGCTCAGGGCTGATGTGGTTCCAAAGACTGCAGGTAAGTCCCAGGAACACAGTGTTGAGTTGAAGAAAGTCTCGGTTGTATCGATCTGTGATCTTACTCTGAAATGTTTTGTTGCAGAAAACTTCCGTGCACTATGCACCGGTGAGAAGGGTTTTGGTTACAAGGGCTCCACATTCCACAGAATCATTCCCCAGTTCATGTGCCAGGTGAGGAGCAACTTTATTTGGGGAATGGTTGGGAATATCTCTGTGCTTGGTTTCAGTAAATGGCTAATGACTTGTTCAACTTCCAATTGTACAGGGTGGTGATTTCACAGCGCACAATGGCACTGGTGGAAAGTCCATCTACGGGAACAAGTTTCAGGATGAGAACTTCACCCTGACGCACACAGGGCCTGGTAAATAAACTGCTTGGCATATTTGTATGATGACTTTCAGCGGTGGGGTGGCAAAAGTGGGGATCAGTTGGTGGACATGAGAAGCGTGGGTATGATAATAGTGAAAATATTCATCAACCTGATTTTTGATTAGCAAATAAAAGCAATTGTTAAACTTAATCTTTTACCTATAACAAACCTGGGTCTTTGTGCTATCAATAAGGGAGAAGAATATAAGGTGGCAGTGGAGGAGTTTGTTGCTTGGGGTTATTGATTTCAAAATCCTTCTGTTCTATTTCTACCCACTTTCAAAACTCTGCAAACCTACCTCGCTGACCTTCGGTCATCTATTCCCCCCCCAACTCCTGCTCTGTGTCTCACCCTGTTCTTTCTCCCAGGCCCAGAAATGCGTTTTAACATTTCATTACCTCGAAGGCACTAGATATATAAGTGTAAATTGCACAGGAGAGGAAGCTGAACACATTTCTGGAATGTTTACTTTTTGCCATCTTACTATTGCAGGTATCCTGTCTATGGCCAATGCTGGGCCAAATACCAATGGATCCCAGTTTTTTTTATGCACTGCGAAAACTGAGTGGTAAGTGTATGGTGAATTAGTATTCTCTCTCTCCAAGTATTCACTGCAGGATTCAGTAGTCACTAATGTCTGTTGTTCAATCTTGCAGGTTGAATGGAAAGCACGTTGTATTTGGTTCTGTGATTGGGGGGCTGGACGTTGTAGCAAAGATGGAAACGTTGGGCAACGCAAGTGGCAAAACCAAAAAACCCGTTACCATCACTGATTGTGGACAGCTGTCCTAATTTGTTTGTGAATGAAATTTTACAATCTAAATAAAACTTGATCACTTGCCATTCCAGTTTTACTTTGCACTGCAGCATTACATTTTTTAACGACTCATTGCTTTAGACCACTGTTCTCTCAGCCGCGTTCGACTAAAGTGCCCCAAACAGGCAAATCACTCTGGGACCTTCTCTTGAGAGAAGGTTTCTCCGGGTATTTTAAATTTACTCTCTGGATATGGGGCGTCACTAGCAAGGGCAGAAGGTGAAGCTGCCACCTTGAACTGCTGCAGTCGTGGTGAAGGTACACAGTGCTTGTTGGGTAGGGAGTTCTGGGATTTTGACTCTGCTATTATGAAGGGCCGGTGATCTATGTCCAGGTGAGGATGATGTGATTTGCAGGGAAAGCTGGAGGTGATGGTGGTCCCAGACTCCTGCTGCCCATGTCTCTTTCAGGTGATGGAGATGTGGGTTTGGGAGGTGCTGTTGAAGAAGCCTTGGTGCATTGCAGTGCATCCTGTGGATAATACACACTGTAGCCATGGTGTGGAGGGAGTGGATATTTAAGGTGCTGGGCAGCCAATCAAGAGGACTGCTTTATCCTGGTTTCCATCGATCTCCTTTAGTATTGTTGCAGCTGCACCTATCCAGGGGAGAGCTTTCAGTGGTAGGAAATTGGCTGACTGGCAGGAGACAGAGTAGGGATAATGGGCAGGTACTCTAATTGGCAATACTCTCATTGGAGTTGAGAAGAATGAGAGGCGATCTTATCGAAACATAAGATTGTGAGGGGTCTTGACCGGGTGGATGCAGTGAAGCTGTTTCCACTGATGGATGAGACTAGAACGAGGGGGCATAATCTTAGAATAAGGGGCTGCCCTTTCAAAACTGAGATGAGGAGAAACTTCTTCACTCAGGGTAGTAAATCTATGGAATTTGCTACCCCTGAGAGCTGTGGAAGCTGCAACATTAAATAAATTTAAAATGGAGATAGACAGTTTCCTAGCAGATAAGGGAATTAGGGGTTACGGGGAGAGGGCAGGGAAGTGGACGTGAGTCTAGATTCAGATCAGCCATGATCCTATTGAATGGCGGAGCAGACCCGAGGGGCCGTATGGCCCACTCCTGCTCCTACTTCTTATGTTCTTATGTTTTGCTATATATTCGTGGCCGTGTAACGGGTTCCTGCACCTGTGGCCGTGTACGGGGCTCTCGTACCTTGGTAAGTATACCTCTCTGTAATCCGGACTTTTTGATCAGCCAGCACCACGCCAGTCCCATTGGTGCCGGATAGAAGAGTTTCCTGTACATCTGTCTAGGGTGTTGTGGTGGAGATGGGGTAACAAGTAACTCCTTTTATGTGGATTTTCCAATTGGGATTCTGTAAATAGTTTCCCCTGATTTAATGCTGGTTCTAAAAATTAAAAAAAATCGGAAAAAACCGATGCGAGTGGTTGAGTTCCTCAGTAATGGAAAACTTGAGACTTGGTTTATCCAGATAATGGATGGGTTTGATCATTTCAGACTAATGTCTGTTGCTGCAAGGACAGTATTGGAAATTTAACCACCTGTAATCCTCATGGGAACAAATATTTCTGCACGTACCGTCCTCGCCCGTCGTCTACACGGGGCACTTTCAAAGTGAGTTGCTGGATAGCGACGAGGAGCAGAAAGCCTCAGCGGTTGTTCATTTCCCTCGTGCTCGCCCAGCAATGCTAAGATCAGTTGTGATGCATCCCCTGCACCCTGGCTGGAATAATCTAACTTAACAGGTACCTGTTCTGAATCGCTCCCTGGAAGTGTATTTACACTTGGAGAAAATCAGCAGCTGTGAAGGGTAAGAAGAAAGAAAGACTTCGATTTCTACAGCACCTTTCACAACCACCGGACGTCTCAAAGCGCTTTACAGCCAATGAAGTATTTTTTGAAGTGGAGTCACTGTTGTAATGTGGGAAATGCGGCAGCCAATCTGTGCACAGCAAGCTCTCTCAAACAGCAATGTGATAATGACCAGATAATCTGTCTTTGTTATCTTGATTGAGGGAGAAATACTGGCCAGGACACTGGGGATAACTCCCCTGCTCTTCAAAATAGTGCCATGGGCTCTTTTACATCCACCTGAGAGGGCAGATAGGGTCTCGGTTTAACGTCTCGTGAAAGATGGCACCGCTGCCAGTGCAGCACTCCCTCAGAGTGTCAGCCCAGCTTTTATGTGCTCAACAACCTTCTGACTCACAGGCGAGTGTACTACCAACTGAGCCATAGCTGACATATAGTGAAATTGGGGAATTTTAATTGAGTCCTACCAAATTGCCGAAGTTTGCTGATAAATTTAGTGTTCGTGTCCTTGCTGTGAACCACTGGATGTGAAATATACATTCGTACCCTGCTTTGGGTGACTGCATGTGATGACTAGATTATCACTAGGTGGCAGCAAAATGCAGTACACCAGATGCACTGCCTTACCCTCTCTTTTAGATAGAAAGAAAGACTTGCATTTATATAGTGCTTTTCACAACCACCGGACACCCCAAAGCACTTTCCAGCCAATTAAGTACTTTTTGAAGTGTGGTCACTGTTGTAATGTGGGGAATACGGCAGCCAAATTGCACACAGCAAGCTCCCCTGCTCTTCTTCGAAATACTGCCTTGGGATCTTTTATGCCCACCTGAGAGAGCAGATGGGGCCTCGGTTTAATGTCTCATCCAAAAGACAGCACCTGTGACATTGCAGCACTCCCTCACCATTGTCAGCCTAGCGTTCTGTGTCCAAGTCTCTGGGGTGGGACTTGAACCCGCAACCTTCTGCCTCAGAGCGGAGGGTGCTACCCACTGAGCCACGGCTGACGCAGATCACTGGGATTCCTATTTAGATGAAACTATTTGACTGTCTTCAGAATTTATTTTAGTTTAATCAGCCCTTCCCTCCCGCCCCAGCATCCCTCCACCACTTGCGAACACAGTTTCAAAATAAGCTATTTCGCCCAGTGTTCTCTGACATCTCCAGTACAGAACACAATGTAGAATCCCTCCATTACCATCCTTCCTGCTTCTCCCCACTCCCAGTAACAGGAGAGACAGTTGGAGCACCAACTCTCTTCAGTCCTGTCTTGGCAGATGCAAACATCACTGAGAAAAATCTGAATTTTTCTAAGCAGCACTCCCCAATTTCTGTCAGGGAGTGAGCTAATTGAATAAAATGGTCTCAAATAACCTTTTAACACAGCTTAAATGAACTGAATGCTTCACGTGTGTATTGCTGCATAGATTAAACTGGGCAAACAGTTTGAACTGCTGCGAAATATTGAATTAGAGCCAATATTCAGAATTCTAAAACAAGCAAGAGCTCCCAAGACCAATGGTCTTGGGGGTAAGTCACCACCTGACCACAACTGAGCGAAACAGACCAGGAGGCCAAGGTACAAATTGAATTAGTTGATCTCAGTTGGGGCAGCTATTTGGGTTCTACAACTGGTCTCAACGACCGAGGAAGGGCAGAAAAAGTTGGAATGACTTTTTTTCCTGATCGCTCTCCAATAATCCTTCGTGGAAACTGAAGCGATTGGGTGTTAGCCGAGGACAGGATCGACTTTGTGACGACCTCCATTGTTGAATAGCCCGTCAACGTTCGCTGCTTGTTCTCCTGAAGAATGGGCACTTGAGCGAGGAGCTGTCCCGAGTTGCTCAGTGGCAGTCAGCAGCTTCAGGAAAGGAGAGGAAACATTGTGGGGGAGACTAGAATCCTGGTGAATCATATAACTAGGGCTGTAGAGAGGGCTTTAAACTAATTAGTGGGGGGGAGGTTTCTAGAGAGCAAATAATAAAAATGACTACGGAGAAGGTCATAGGCCTAGGTAGCAGTGGGGGAATTAAAAAACGGCGTGTCAGGAAGGGACAGAAGGTATGGAGTAAAAGGTAAAGTAAAAGGGGAAAAAGCAGGAACTATGTCACAAAACATATTTGAAAGTTCTTTATCTGAATGCACATAACTTGTCCATTTTGTTACGAATGCTAACGGCACAAATAACTACATATGGGTATGATCTTGTGGCCATTACAGAAACATGGTTGCAGGGTGACCATGACTGAGAATTAAATATACCAGGTTATTTAACAATCAGGAAGGACAGGCAGGAAGGAAGAGGAGGTGGGGTGGCTATGTTAATAAAGGAAGGAATCACAGTAATACAGAGAAATGATATTGGGTCAAAGGATCAGGATAGTGAAACAGTTTGGGTGGAGATAAGGAATAATAAGGGGGGAAAAAACACTAGTGGGTGTAGTCTATGGGCCTCTGAACAGTTGCAACTCTGTTGGACGGAGTATTAATAAGGAAATAGTTGAGGCTTGTAATAAGGGAACAGCTATAATTATGGGGGATTTTAACTATCATATTAACTGGACAAATCAAATTGGGCAGGGCAGCCTTGAGGATGAGTTCATTGAGTGTATTAGGGATGGGTTTCTTGAGCAGTATGTAACTGAACCGACCAGGGGGCAAGCAACCTTAGATTTGGTCCTGTGTAATGAGACAGGATTAATTAAAAATGTCCTAGTAAAGGATCCCCTTGGAATGAGTGACCATAACATGGTTGAATTCCATATTCAATTAGAGGGTGAGAAGGTTGGATCTCAAACAAGCTAGAGTGGACTGGGAAAATAGATTAAGGGTAAGACGGCACATGATCAGTGATGTACATTTAAGGAGTTATTTTACAACTTCCAAAAAAAAAATATTCCACTGAGGAAAAAAGGGTATAAAAGAAAAGATAGCCATCCATGGCTAAGTAAAGTAATTAAGGATAGTATCCGACTAAAAACAAGGGCATATTAGGTAGCCAAATCTAGTGGGAGGATAGAAGATTGGGAAGTCTTTAAAAGACAGCAAAAAATAACTAAAAGATTGATTAAGAAAGGGAAGATAGATTATGAAAGTAAATTAACAAAAAATATAAAAACAGCAAAAGTTTCTATAGTTATATAAAAAGAAAAAGGGTGGCTAAAGTAAATGTTGGTCCCTTAGAGGATGAGACCGGGAAATTAATGGTGGGAAACATGGAGATGGCAAAAACGCTGAACAATTATTTTGTATCAGTCTTTACGGTAGAGGACACTAAGAATATCCCAACACTGGACAAACAGGGGGCTCTGGGGGGGGAGGAGCTAAATACGATTAAAATCACTAAGGAAGTGGTACTTGGTAAAATAATGGGACTCAAGGCGGATAAATCCCCTGGACCTGATGGCTTACATCCTAGGGTCTTGAGGGAAGTGGCGGTAGGGATTGTGGATGCATTGGTAATAATTTTCCAAAACTCCCTGGACTCGGCAAAGGTCCCAGCAGATTGGAAAACTGCTAATGTAACACCCTTATTTAAAAAGGGTAGTAGGCAGAAGGCTGGAAGCTATAGACCTGTTAGCCTAACATCTGTGGTTGGTAAAATTTTAGAGTCCATTATTAAGGAGACAGTAACGGGACACTTGGATAAACATAATTTAATAGGACAAAGTCAGCATGGTTTTATGAAGGGGAAGTCATGTTTGACAAATTTGCTTGAGTTCTTTGAGGAAGTAACATACAGGGTGGATAAAGGGGAACCAGTGGACGTAGTGTATTTAGACTTCCAAAAGGCATTTGACAAGGTGCCACACAAAAGATTATTGCTCAAGATAAAAAATCACGGGATTGGGGGTAATATTCTGGCATGGGTGGAGGATTGGCTATCTAACAGAAAGCAGAGAGTTAGGATAAATGGTTTGTTCTCAGACTGGCAATCAGTAACTAGTGGTGTTCCACAGGGGTCAGTGCTGGGTCCCCAACTCTTTACAATCTATATTAACGATTTGGAGGAGGGGACCGAGTGTAACATATCAAAGTTTGCAGATGATACAAAGATGGGAAGGAAAGTAGTGAGTGAGGACATAAAAAACCTGCAAAGGGACATAGGCAGGCTAAGTAAGTGGGCAGAGATTTGGCAGATGGAATACAATACTGGAAAGTGTGAGGTTATGCACTTTGGCAGGAAAAATCATAGAGCAAGTTATTATCTTAATGGCAAGAAACTAGAAAGTACTGTAGTACAAAGGGATCTGGGGGTCCTGGTGCACGAAACTCAAAAAGTTAATATGCAGGTGCAGCAAATGATCAAGAAGGCCAATGGAATGTTGGCTTTTATTTGTAGGGGGATAGAATATAAAAACAGGGAGGTATTGTTGCAGTTGTACAAGGTATTGGTGAGACCGCACCTGGAATACTGCATACAGTTTTGGTGTCCATACTTAAGAAAAGACATACTTGCTCTCGAGTCAGTACAAAGAAGGTTCACTCGGTTAATCCCGGGGATGAGGGAGTGGACATATGAGGAGAGGTTGAGTAGACTGGGACTCTACTCATTGGAGTTCAGAAGAATGAGAGGCGATCTTATTGAAACATGTAAGATTGTGAAGGGGCTTGATCGGGTGGATGCGGTGAGGATGTTCCCAATGATGGGTGAAACTAGAACTAGGGGGCATAATCTTAGAATAAGGGGCTGCTCTTTCAAAACTGAGATGAGGAGAAACTTCTTCACTCAGAGGGTAGTAGGTCTGTGGAATTTGCTGCCCCAGAAAGCTGTGGAAGCTACATCATTAAATAAATTAAAAACAGAAATAGACAGTTTCTTAGAAGTAAAGGGAATTAGGGGTTACGGGGAGCGGGCAGGAAATTGGACATGAGTCTAGGTTCGGAACGGTCATGGCCCTGTGGGTAGTGGAGCGGGCCCAGGGGCCGTGTAGCCTGGTTCTGCTCCTACTTCTTGTGTTCTAATTATGTGTTAGATTTCAGGAGATGGTTCTATTCCTGTTCCTGGCTGGGGTGGAGATCGCCTTTACAGAAGGTAAGTACTGTAGAAAATATAGGGACAGAGTGATCTCCTGGACGAGTTTCGATCGCCTAGATGGGTCAGAGAGGAATTTCCCAGATTTTTTCTCCCAAATTGGCCATTGGGTTTTTTATCTGGTTTTTCGCCTCTCCCAGGAGATCACATGGGTTCGGGTGGGATGTAGAGTGATAGTAGATTTGAGGTTAGGATCAGATCAGCCATGATCTTACTGAATGGTGGAGCAGGCTTGAGGGGCCGATTGGCCTACTCCTGCTCCTATTTCTTATGTTCTTATGTAATGTTCCATTTTCCCCAGTTTTAACATTTATTACTATCCCACTGCTAATAAAACAGGAGGTAAAGATCTTGAAGGGAGGTTGGGGGGGCTGTGGGGGGAGAGAGAAAGAGGGTTTGCATTGAAATCAGACCCGGCCATCACTTTTAAAGTGAGTGCAGTTGTGCAAAGATTAAATGGAGAATAAATGGACTCTTCAGGTATCATAACGGAGCTGAAAAATCAAAATACATCACAGAAGGTGAAGAGAATCAGCTGAAAGATGAAAGACCGTGGCTGCAGTGTGTACCATCTAGGGTTGCAAAATTCTGGGAATTTTTAAAAGAGGAAACTTTCCATGGGAATTTTCGGGAATTTATGAGAATTTTGGGAATTTATGGGAATTTTGAGTTTTTTTGCACACTGATGGTTTTTGTCTCTGACCCTTATATTATCTTTGTCGTCAAAATAGACATACTGTTCCATACAAATAAAAACAGGCTTTCAAAACTTTATTTAGGTTATAATTTTGAACTTTATTGAACCCCCACAAAAAAGACCCATCTAAAATAAAATAAAAAGAGCGTCAGCTTATTTAGCCTGTAATTTGTCCTTATTTTGTCCCTTTGAGTCTTCTACTCATGAGTCTTCTGAGTCTTCTACTCCTCATTGCTCCTCCTAATTCTCTGACTCTGGCTCTGACGTGTCCATTTCCACCTCTGTGTCACTGTCTAGCTGTGTGGTGGACACTTCTGTATCTGGCTCAATAAGTTGTAGGTTCGCCCGGATAGCCACCAGTTTCTCCACTCTCTTGTTAGTCAGCCTGTTGCGCACCTTTGTATGCGTATTCCCAAAAGTGACCAGTTTCGTTCAGAGGCTGCTGATGAAGGTGGGATTTGGAGTATCACCGATGCAATAGGTGACAGGGCCTCAGATGCACAAAGTCCCTTCCACCAGGTATGTGCACTGATATGCTTGCATGATTCCCATATCCCATCCCCATTCCAAAGACCTTGCTTGGTAGAGAACTTTGCCCGACTTCCCAGAACTTTGCCCACATCCAGATTGAAATGGTGTGAGAGGGTAGAAATCACACTGTAAGTGCTGTTGATCTGTTCTCCAGAAAGTATTGGTCTCCCAACATGCTTTGGGTCCAGCATGTATGCTGCAGCATGAATCGGCTTGACACAAAATTCTTGACGCGTCTGTATGAATTGAACAATTGCCTTCTCCTCTGCTTTGAGCAGCAGGGATGTGGGTAGGGCAATGCTGATTTGTTCTTTTAAATCAGTAAAAAGCCTGAGAACATCTGACAAGACAGCGTCATCTCCTTCAATCTGAGCAATTGCAGATGCTACTGGTGAGAGTAGTTTAAGGCTGCTAACCACTCTCTCCCAAAACACATCATCCAGCAGTATTTTCTTGATGGTGGTTTCCATATCCCCAGACTGGGATATTGCCATTTCTTGCAGCGACTCCTTACCCTCCAGAAGGCTGTTGTACATTATGACAACACCACCCTATCTAGTGTTGTTGGGCAGCTTCAGTGTGGTGTTCTTGTTCTTTGTCATTTGCTTGGAGTTGTAGGTTGCTGCAACTACCTGTTTTCCCCTGACATACGTAACAACTTGCTTGGCTCTCTTGTACAGTGCTTCCATGGTTCTCAAACCCATGATGTCCTTGAGGAGCAGGTTAAGCCCATGAGCTGCGCACCCAATAGACGTAATATGAGGGTAGGCCTCCTCCACTTGAGCCCAAGCAGCCTTCATATTCGCAGCATTGTCAGTAACTACTGCAAAGACCTTTTGTGATCCAAGATCGTTGATGACCGCTTTCAGCTCATCAGCAATGTATGTGCCTGTGTGTCTGTTGTCCTTCGTGTCTGTGCTCTTGAAGAACACTGGGAGAGGAGTGGAGACGATGTAGTTTATGATGCCCTCCCCTCGTACATTTGACCACCCATCTGAGATAACTGCAACACAGTCTGCCATCGCTATCGTTTCTTTGAGCTTTCCTTGGACTCTGTTATACTCAGCCTCCAGCAAATAAGTAGACAAAGCATGTCTGGTGGGAGGACAGTATGCAGGGCGAATAACATTGAAAAATCTCTTCCAGTACACATTGGCTGTGAGCATGAGGGGTGAGCCTGTTGCATATACAGCTCGAGCAAGGCACTCATCTGCATTCTTCTGGCTATGGTTATCCATTGTATCAAAGAACCTTCCAAGTGGGCCAGGAGTTGCTGATGATAAGGAGCCTGATGCTGAATGAGAACCATCATCTTCTTGAATGGAAGCAGAGGAACTCTGGGCTGACTGCTGTGAGCTTTGAGTGAAGTTGTTGCATTTGGATAAATGCTGCTGCATCTTTGTGGCATTCTTTACATATGGCTTTCTACAGTGTTTGCACATGTACACAGTCTTTCCATCTTTAATGCCTGGGGTAAAATGCTACCACACATCCGACGGTAAACGTGGCATTGTTCTATGCAGAGAAATAAAGGGCATTCATCTCTGTGTCGAACTGCGGTCGATCAGCACGATTGCAACAGGGTGAGTACATTTTTGCTGATGCTCCATGTGATGGAAGCATGACCTGTACACACACGACGCTACATCACCAATAGTGCATTATTTTGTATATTTTAAATTGAAGGACAACAGAGTTCAACAAGTAACTGGTTTATTTGGTATAAAGTCTGATTTACTTACTGCATCATCACAACATCAGCAGAAAACAAAATGACTTCCCTCAGGACCCCTAACCTGGATCTTAAAAAAACTATAGCAGTCTTACAGATGCCTGCAGGCCAATCACAATTCGATATGCAAATATTACAAATAGAGGGAGCTAATCGCTCATCCACTCATCCAACCAATCAGGACACATTTGTTCACAGTCACACACAAAACTTGTAATTATTAAAACAAGGTGTGGAGATGCCGGAGTTGGACTGGGGTGGACAAATGTAAGAAGTCACACAACACCAGGTTATAGTCCAACAGCTTTATTTGAAATCACAAGCTTTCGGAGCGCTGCTCCTTCTTCAGGTGAAGTGGAGAAATGCATAAAGACACAGCTTATATAGTCAGAGAATCATGTCAGATGTTTACAGGTAACCTTTCCAACTGCCATTTATCACACCTCGGCAGAGAGATAATCACAGCAGTCAAAGGTGTGAATGGTGTCCAAACAGGTCAGTCAGGGAAACATTACATCAAAGAACAATGAGGTGGGGTCACAAGGGGTCAAATATTGCAGATGCTGGGGTCTGTATGAAAAACAAAAAAACAGACAAAAAACATTTTTTTAGGCTGGAAATCACAGCAGGTCTGGCCGCATCTGTGTAGAGAGAACAAGCCAATGTCGACTCGAGTCTGGATGACCCTGCATCAGGTGGGGTTACATGTAGCGTGACATGAACCCAAGATCTCGGTTTAGGCCGTCCTCATGGGTGCGGAACTTGGCTATCAGTTTCTGTTCGACGATTTTGCGTTGTCGTGTGTCTCGAAGGCCACCTTGGAGAATGCTTACCCGAAGATCGGAGGCTGAATGTCCTTGACTGCTGAAGTGTTCCCCGACTGGGAGGGAACACTCCTGCCTGGTGATTGTTGCGTGGTGTCCGTTCATCCGTTGTCGCAGTGTCTGCATGGTCTCGCCGATGTACCATGCTCCGGGGCATCCTTTCCTGCAACATATGAGGTAGACAACGTTGGCCGAGTCACATGAGTATGTACCATGTACCTGGTGGGTGGTGTCCTCACGTGTGATGATGGTATCTGTGTTGATGATCTGGCATGTCTTGCAGAGGTTGCTGTGGCAGGGTTGTGTGGTGTCGTGGTCGCTGTTCTCCTGAAGGCTGGGTAATTTGCTGCGAACGATGGTCTGTTTGAGGTTAGGCGGCTGTTTGAAAGCGAGTAGTGGAGGCGTGGGGATGGCCTTAGCGAGGTGTTCGTCGTCATCGATGACATGTTGAAGGCTGCGAAGAACATGGCGTAGTTTCTCCGCTCCGGGGAAGTACTGGACGACGAAGGGTACTCTGTTGGTTGTGTCCCGTGTTTGTCTTCTGAGGAGGTCTATGCGGTTTTTCGCTGTGGCCCGTCGGAACTGTCGATCGACGAGTCGAGCGTCATATCCCGTTCTTACAAGGGCGTCTTTCAGTGTCTGTAGGTGTCCATCGCGTTCCTCCTCGTCTGAGCAGATCCTGTGTATTCGCAGGGCTTGTCCATAGGGGATGGCTTCTTTAACGTGGTTAGGGTGGAAGCTGGAGAAGTGAAGCATCGTGAGGTTGTCCGTGGGCTTGCGGTAGAGTGAAGTGCTGAGGTGTCCGTCTTTGATGGAGATTCATGTGTCCAGGAATGAGACTGATTCTGAGGAGTAGTCCATGGTGAGTCTGATGGTGGGATGGAACTTGTTGATGTTATCGTGTCGTCTTTTCAGTGATTCTTTGCCGTGGGTCCATAGGAAGAAAATGTCGTCGATGTATCTGGTGTATAGCGTTGGTTGGAGATCCTGTGCAGCGAAGAAGTCTTGCTCGAACTTGTGCATGAAGATGTTTGCGTATTGGGGTGCGAATTTGGTCCCCATGGCTGTTCCGTGTGTTTGGGTAAAGAACTGGTTGTCGAAGGTGAAGACATTGTGGTCAAGGATGAAGCGGATGAGTTGTAGGATGGCGTCTGGAGATTGGCTGTTGTTGGTGTTGAGTACTGAGGCTGTTGAAGCGATGCCGTCATCGTGGGGGATACTGGTGTAGAGTGCCGAGACGTCCATCGTGGCGAGGAGTGTTCCTGGTTCAACTGGTCCGTGGGTGCTGAGCTTCTGTAAGAAGTCTGTAGTGTCGCGACAGAAGCTGGGGGTTCCCTGTACGATGGGTTTCAGGATGCCCTCGACATATCCAGAGAGGTTCTCACACAGGGTTCCGTTGCCTGATGCGATAGGACGTCCAGGTGTGTTGGCTTTGTGTATCTTTGGGAGGCAGTAGAAGTCTCCCACACGGGGAGTACGTGGGATGAGAGCATGTAGGATGCTTTGAAGGTCTGGATCGAAGGTTTTGATCAGTCTGTTGAGTTGGCGGGTGTGTTCTTTGGTCGGATCTGCGGGTAACTGTCTGTAGTGTTCCTGGTTGTCCAGTTGTCGGTATACTTCTTTGCAATAGTCCGTTCTGTTCTGTATGACGATGGCACCTCCTTTGTCTACTGGTTTGATGACGATGTTGCGGTTGGTCTTGAGAGCGTGGATGGTGTTGCGTTGTGCTCGGGTGACATCTGACATGATTCTCTGACTATATAAGCTGTGTCTTTATGCATTTCTCCACTTCACCTGAAGAAGGAGCAGCGCTCCGAAAGCTTGTGATTTCAAATAAAGCTGTTGGACTATAACCTGGTGTTGTGTGATTTCTTACATTTATTAAAACAAGCCAAGTAAGAAGATAAACATATATTGATTAAGAAATTCCTTAATAATTAAGATTCCATCTCTGTTAGTAATTTTAAGAGAGGACCTGTGGAAAAAAAAGAAAGAAATACAAAAAAAACAATATTATGCTAGCATGTGCTTTTTTGGGCAAAATTCCCAAGCTAAACTTCCCGTGGATAATTTCTGGAAATTTACCGGAAACTTTCCACCCCTTTGCAACCCTAGTACCATCTGCAAGATGCACTGCAGCAACTCGCCAAGGCTTCTTCGGCAGCACCTCCCAAACCCGCGACCTCTTCCACCTAAAAGGACAAGGGCAGCAGGCGGATGGGAACACCACCACCTCCAAGTTCCCCTCCAAGTCACACACCATCCTGACTTAGAAATATATCGGCCGATCCTTCATCGTCGCTGGGTCATGAGGGATTTGTAAACGAGGATGAGAATATTAAAATTGGGGCATTGCTGGACCAGGAACCAATATAGGTCAACGAGCAGAGGGATGATGGGTAAATGGGACTTGGTGCAAGTTAGGATATGGGCAGCAGAGCTTTGGTTGAGCTCAAGTTGATGGTGGGTGGAAGATGGGAAGCTGGCCAGGAGAGTATTGGAACAGTCAAGTTTAGAGGTGACAAAGGCATGGATAAGGGTTTCAGCAGCAGATGAAGGCTAAAGGGATCAGGGGAGAAGGCAGGGACAGGGTACTGAATTTGGATGATCAGCCATGATCTCATTGAATGGCGGAGCAGGCTCGAGGGGCCGAATGGCCTACTCCTGCTCCTATCTTCTATGTTTCTATGAGCTGAACCAGAGGTGGAGTCGGGCAATATTACGGAGGTGGAATAGCTGGTCTTGGTGATGGAGCGGATATGTGGTCGGAAGCTCATCTCTGAGCCAAATACGCTCTGGTTCAGCCGCAGACAGTTGCCAGGGAGAGGGATAGAGTCCGTGGCTAAGGATCAGAGTTTGTGTTGGGGAGCGAAGACAATGGCTTCAGTCTTCCTAATATTTTGAGGAAATTTCTGTTTATTCAGTACTGGATGCCGGACAAGCAGTGTGACAAATCGGATACAGTGGAGTGGTCGAGAGAGGTGGTGGTGAGGTAGAACTGCACGTCACCAGCGTACATGTGGAACCTGACGTATTTTCGGATGATGTTGCAGAGGGGTAGCCTGGAGGAGAGAAATAGGAGGAGGACAAGGAAAAATCCTTGGGGGACTCCAGAGGTAACGGTGCGGGAGTTGGAAGAGAAGCCATTCCTATGAAATTTCTCTGGCAGCCGTTATAATGAAGGCACTAACCCATTTAAAACAAGCAGGTTTGTACTTTCTAATATCCCTCGGGGATTTCACCGAGCCAAGTCGAAAGTCAGACATTAAGCGGGGAGGGGAGCCACTGATGGGAAGGCAGCAGGTGGGAAGATATTTGTGCAGTGGTCCCTTTAAGGATCGCTGGTGGGGCTACTTAATGCTCTGTTCCACTAGGGGGGTGACTTAACCTTCTCTGCTGTAAGAAGAACAATCCCAACCTCTCCAGTCTCTCCACATAACTGAAGTCGTAAATCTCTGCCCCCTTGCTTAAAGCCATAGGTTTAGCAGAACTTATAGAATCATAGAATGGTTACAGCACAGAAGGAGGCCATTCAGACCGTGCCGGCTCTCTGCACGAGCACTTCCCACTCCCCCGCCCTTTCCCCGTAGCCCTGCAAAATTTTTTCCTTCAGGTACTTATCCAATTCCCTTTTGAAAGCCACGATTGAATCTGCCTCCACCACCCTTTCAGGCAGTGCCTTCCAGATCCTAACCACTCGCTACGTAAAAAAGTTTTTCCTCATGTCGCCAATCACCTTAAATCGGTGTCCTCTGGTTCGCGACCCTTCCCGCAATGGGAACAGTTTCTATCTACTCTGTCTAGACCCCTTATGATTTCGAGCACCTCTATGAAATCTCCTCTCAACCTTCTCTGCTGTAAGGAGAACAACCCCAGCTTCTCTAGTCTATCCACGTACACTGAAGTCCCTCATCCCTGGAATCATTCTTGTAAACCTTTTCTGCACCCTCTCTAAGGCCTTCACATCCATCCTCCCAAAATTGGACACAAGGTTCGTCATAACTTCCTTGCTTTTGTACTTTGTGCCTCTATTTATGAAGCCCAGGATCCCGTATGTCTCTTTAACTGCTTTCTCAACCTGCCCTGCCACCTTCAACGATTTGTGCACACATACCCCCAGGTCTCTCAGTACATGCACCTGCTTTAGAATTGTACCCTTTATTGCCTCTCCTCGCTCTTCCTACCAAAATGTATCACTTTGCACTTTTCTGTGTTAAACTTCATCTGGCACGTGTCCGCCCATTCCACCAGTCTGTCTATGCCCTCTTGAAGTCTATCGCTCTCCTCCTCACTATACTTCCAAGTTTTGCGTCAACTTCGTAGGTGTTGGCCTTCGTAGCGAGAGGGTTCGGTTCGAGTACATTAAGATGGGGAGTGAAGTAGTTGACTCAGAGACTAGGGTCCTGAATTTAAATAAAGAAAACTACGATGGTATGAGGCGCAATTGGGTAGGATTGATTGGGGAATGTTACTCAAAGGGTTGACAGTGGATAGGCAATGGCAAACATTCAAAGATCGCATGGATGAACTACAGAATTTGTAGTTCCTTGTAGGACCTTCACATGGTCCATCTCGGACTCTTCCCTTCCCTTCCTCGACTTCTCCGTCTCCATCTCTGGGGATAGGTTATCGACCAATATTTACTACAAGCCCACTGACTCCCACAGCTACCTGGACTACACTTCCTCCCACCCCGCTTCCTGTAAGGACTCTATTCCATTCTCCCAGTTTCTCCGCCTCCGCCGTATCTGCTCCGACGACGCCACCTTCCACACCAGTGCTTCAGACATGTCTTCCTTTTTCCGCAACCGAGGATTCCCCTCTACTGTGGTTGACACTGCCCTCGACCGTGTCAGTTCTATCTCCCGCACTTCTGCCCTCACCCCTGCCCCTCCCTCCCGGAACCACGATAGGGTTCCCCTTGTCCTCACCTTTCACCCCACCAGCCTCCACATTCAACGGATCATCCTCCGGCATTTCCGCTACCTCCAAAGTGATCCCACCACCAAACGTATCTTCCCCTCCCCTCCCCTTTCAGCATTCCGCAGGGACCGCTCCCTCCGAGACACCCTAGTCCACTCCTCTATCACCCCAAACAGCCCTTCCTCTTCGCCTGGCACCTTCCCATGCAAGCGGAGGAGATGTAACACCTGCCCCTATACCTCCCCCCTTCCCACTGTCCAGGGCCCCAAACACCCCTTCCAGGTGAAACAGCGATTTACTTGTACTTCTCGCAATCTAGTATACTGTATTCGCTGCTCACGATGCGGTCTCCTCTACATTGGGGAGACCAAACGCAGATTGGGTGACCGCTTTGCGGAACACCTCCGTTCAGTCCGTAAGGGTGACCCCGAGCTTCCGGTCGCCTGTCATTTTAATTCACCGCTCCATTCCCACTCGGACCTCACCGTCCTTGGCCTCTTGTATTGTTCCACGGAAGCTCAACGTAAACTCGAGGAACAGCACCTCATCTTCCGATTAGGCAGTCTGCAGCCTTCCGGACTCAATATCGAGTTCAACAATTTCAGATCATAAGCTCGGCCCCCATTTCATTTTCTCTTGAAATTGTTCCACTCCTTTCCCCCCCCCCCCTTTCCTTTTGTTTCTCTCTCACACCTGGCAGCTATCTTTTGCCCTGCCAGTACACTTTACACCTAATCCCAGCCTATTACTATCTCGTCTAGCTTCTAATCTCTTTTACTTCTTTTGTTTCTTTTATTCTTTTGTCCGATCGCAGCCCTGCCTCCGATCTAGTTTCTTTTCTTTCCAGTTTTGAAGAAGGGTCCAACCCGAAACGTCAACTCAAATTTCTCTCCACGGATGTTGCCTGACCTGCTGAGTTTTTCCAGCATTTTCTGTTGTTGTTTCGGATTTCCAACATCTGCAGTATTTTGCTATCGTACAGAATTTGTTCATCCCTGTTTGGCATAAAAATAAAACAAAAAAAGTGACTCAACCGTGGCTAACAAGGGAAATTAGGGGTAGCATAAGATCCAAGGAGAGGACATATAAATTGTCCAGAAAAAGCAGTAAACCTGAGGATTGGGAGCAGTTTAGGATTCAGCAAAGGGATTAATTAAGAGGGGGAAAATAGAGTATGAGAGTAAGCTTGCAGGGAACATAAAAACTGACTGTAAAAGCTTTTATAGATATGTGAAGAGAAAAAGATTGGTGAAGTCAAGCGTAGGTCCCTTGCAGTCAGAATCGGGGAATTTATAATGGGGAACAAAGAAATGGCAGACCAATTAAATACATACTTTGGTTCTGTCTTCACAAAGGAGGACACAAATAACCTCCCAGAGATGTCAGGGAACATAGGGTCTAATGAGAGGGAGGAACTGAATGAAATCAGTATTTGTAGGGAAATGGTGTTAGGGAAATTGACAGGATTGAAGGCCGATAAATCCCCAGGGCCTGATAATCTACATCCTAGGGTACTTAAGGAAGTGGCCCAAGAAATAGTAGATGCATTGCTGGTCATCTTCCAAAATTCGATAGATTCTGGAACAGTTCCCATGGATTAGAGGGTAGCTAATGTTACCCCACTGTTCAAAAAGGGTGGTAAGAGAGAAAACGGTGAATTATAGACTGGTAAGCCTGACATCGGTAGTGGGGAAAATGCTAGAGTCCATTATAAAAGATGTAATAGCAGCGCACTTGGAAAACAGTGACAGGATCGGACAAAGTCAACATGGATTTACAAAAGGTAAATCGTGCTTGACTAATCTACTGGAATTTTTTGAGGATGTAACTGGTAGAATAGATAAGGGAGAACCAGTGGATGTGGTGTATTTGGACTTTCAGAAGGCTTTCGATAAGGTCCCGCATAAGAGATTAGCGTGTAAAGTTAAGGCACATGGGATTGGGGGCAAGGTACTGACTTGGATAGAGAACTGGTTGGCAGACAGGAAGCAAAGAGTTGGAATAAACGAGTCTTTTTCCGAGTGGCAGGCAGTGACTAGTGGGTTACCGCAGGGATCGGTCCTAGGACCCCAGCTATTCACAATATATATTAATGATCTAGACGAGGGAACTAGATGTAATATCTCCAAGTTTGCAGACGACACAAAGCTGGGTGGGCGTGTGTGCTGTGAGGAGGATGCCGAGAAACTCCAGTATGATTTGGACAGGTTGGGTGATTGGGCAGATGCATGGCAAATGCAGTATAATGTGGATAAATGCAAGGTTATCCACTTCGGTGACAAAAACAGGAAGGCAGATTATTATCTGAACGGCAATAGATTGGGAAAAGGGGAAGTGCAACAAGACCTGGGTGTCCTTGTGCACCAGCCGCTGTAGGTAAGCATGTAGGTGCAGCAGGCAGTTAAGAAGGCATTCATAGCGAGAGGATTCGAGTACAGGAGCAAGGATGTCTTGCTGCAGTTGTACAGGGCCTTGGTGAGACCACACCTTGAGTATTGTGTGCAGTTTTGGTCACCTTATCTGAGGATGTTCTTGCCATGGAGGGAGTGCAGCGAAGATTCACCAGACTGATACCTGGGATGGCAGGAATGACGTATGAGGAGAGATTGGGTCGATTAGGCTCATACTCACTGGAGTTTAGAAGAATGAGAGGGGATCTCATTGAAACGTATAAAATTCTAACAGGACTAGACAGACTAGATGCAGGAAGGATTTTCTTGATGGCGGGGGAGTCTAGAACCAGGGGTTACAGACTAAAGTTAAGGGGTAAGCCATTTAGGACAGAGTGAGGAGGAATTTCTTCACCCAGAGAGTGGTGAACCTGTGGAATTCTCTACCACAGAAGGCAGTTGAGGCCAATTCATTAAATATATTCAAGAAGGAGTTCGATATATTTCTTAAGGAGGAGCAGCGCTCTAAAAGCTTGTGATTTCAAATATAACCTGGTGTTGTGTGACTTCTTACATTTGTCCACCCCAGTCCAACACCGGCATCTCCACACCATATTTCTTAAGGCTAAAGGGATCATGGGATATGGGGAGAAAGCAGGGACAGGGCACTGAATTTGGATGATCAGCCATGATCTCATTGAATGGCAGAGCAGGCTCGAGGGGCCGAATGGCCTACTCCCGCTCCTGTCTTCTATGTTTCCTTGCTTTTGCACACTATCCCTTAATAAAGGCAAGGGTTTGGAGTGCATGTATGTAAATGCACCTGCCGTGGTAAATAAGGTTGGTGAGCTGCAGGTACAAGTCGCCACCTGGGACTAGGAAACAGTGACGGGCCAGGCGCTGGATCAGTCCATGGGTATAGTCCCGCCCACTGCGTGATTGACAGCCAGTGGTGAGTGTGGCCCCGCCCACTGTGTGATTGACAGCCAGTGGTGAGTGTGGCCCCGCCCTCTGACTGATTGACAGCTAATGGTGAGCGCGGCCCCGCCCTCTGCCTGATTGACAGGTGGCGATCCTTTAGGCCCCGCCCTCTGCCTGATTGACAGGGGACGATCGTTTAGGCCCCGCCCAGCCCCACCCTGCTTCCTCTCGGCCCGCGAGCGAGCAGAGTTCGGAGTTGCTGCGCTTTTCCTCGCCGCTGATCTCACACATTCACCTCGGCTGCTCCGGGAATACCCTTCAGTGCGATGGCTGGCAAGAATCCCCAGGTTTACATGGACATCGCTGCGGCTGGCGAAAAACTGGGCCGGATCGTGATGGAGGTGAGTTGAGCAGCCCGGAGCCCAGCCCGCGTGTGAAGGAAACCCCGAACCGAGCGTGGGCGGGCGGGGGTGAGTTGAGGTGGGCCGGCCGCTGGGGGATCGATTCCCGCGACCGGGCACCAACGCGCATGCGCGGGGTTGATGAGTGCGCGGGAAGGGGCGAATTGCGCGGCAGCTGAAGAACGCGCATGCGCGGGGACAACAGCACTCCAGGAGCTCGACACCATCCAGGACAAAGCATCCCGCTTGATTGGCAACCCATCCACCACCTTAAACATTCACTCCCTCCACCACCGGCGCACCGCGGCTGCAGTGTGTACCATCTACAAGATTCACTGCTGCAACTCGCCAAGGCTTCTTCGGCAGCACCTCCCAAACCCGCGACCTGTTCCACCTAGAAGGACAAAGGCAGCAGGCGCATGAGAACACCGCCACCTCCAAGTTCACCTCCAAGTCACACACCATCCTGACTTAGAAGTATTTCGCCGCTTTCATCGTCGCTGGGTCAAAATCCTGGAACTCCTTCCCTAACAGCACTGTGGGAGTACCTTCACCACACGGACTGCAGCGGTTCAAGAAGGAGGCTCTCCACCATCTTCTCAAGGGCAACTGGGGATGGGCAATAAATGCTGGCCTTGCCAGTGACGTCCACATCCCATATTCAATTTTTTTTTTTAAACCACTAAGCTCAGCCTTTATTATAAGAGGATTTGAGTATATAACAGTAAAGATGTTCTACTGCAATTATATAGGGCCCTGGTGAGACCACACCTGGAGTACTGTGTACAGTTTTGGTCTCCTTGCCTAAGGACGGATATACTTGCCATAGAGGGAGTGTATCGAAGGTTCACCAGATTGGTTCCTGGGATTGGGGGGGGATGGTTCCTGGGATGGGGGGATTGTCCTATGAGCAGAGATTGAGTAGACTCGGCCTATATTCTCTAGAGTTTAGAAGAATGAGAGGTGAGCTCATTGAAACATAGAAAATCTTTACAGGGCTTGACTGGGAGGATGTTTCCCCTGGCTGGGGAGTCTAGAACCAGGGGTCACAGTCTCAGAATAAGGGGTCGGCCATTTAGGACTGAGATAAGGAGAAATTTCTTCACTCAGAGGGTGGTGAATCTTTGGAATTCTTTACCCCAGAGGGCTGTGGAGGCTCAGTTGTTGAGTATATTCAAGACAAGATCGATAGGTTTTTGGATATTAAGGGATATGGGGATAGTGCAGGAAAGTGGAGATGAGGTAGAAGATCAGCCATGATCTTAATGAATGGCGGAGCAGACTCGAAGGGCCAAATCTCCTGCTCCTATTTCTTATGTTCTTAAGCTAAATGGGTATCATCAGCATACATTTGAGAGTTGACCCTATGTTTGCAAATGATGTCGGTGAGGGAGAGGCGACAGAGTCGAGATTTCAGAATGAAGTGTGGGTGTTGGGAAATGAAGCTATTATTGGAGATGGTCGGCTAGAGATGACTGGAACCAGCTGTGGTCGTTCGCACTGAGCTGAGTAATGGAGGCGAGACATTGGAGGAATGTGGTGTGATTGTCTAGTGTAGTGGCATCAAGAGCAAGGAGGGATAATGCAGCACAGAATTAATTTTCAACTGAGTTCAGGCTATTTCAGTGCTGTGGCAGTTGCAGAAACCTGATTGGAGAAATGAAAACTTAAGTTTCCATAAGATGGTCAGAAATTTGAGACGATGTCCAAGGTTGCTTGGAGATGGGATGGTCGGGGTCCAGCGCGGATTTTTGAGGAGGGGGAGTGACGGCAGCTATGAAAGAAAAGGGGAACAGACCCTGAAGAGAGGGGACCACTTATAATGTCAGCTGGCATAGGGACCAGGAATAGACAGTTGGTGAGCGCCTCTGATGAGGCTGTTGGGTTTGCTACTCATGCGTTAGCAGCAGATACATAGAAACATAGAAGATAGGAGCAGGAGTAGGCCATTCGGCCCCTCGAGCCTGCTCCGCCATTCAATGAGATCATGGCTGATCATCCAAATTCAGTACCCTGTTCCTGCCTTCTCCCCATATCCCTTGATCCCTTTAGCCTTCAGAAATATATCCAACTCCTTCTTGAATATATTTAATGAATTGGCCTCTACTGCCGCCTTTGGTAGAGAATTCCACAGGTTCACCACTCTCTGGGTGAAGAAATTCCTCCTCATCTCAGTCCGAAATGGCTTACCCCTTATCCTTAGACTGTGACCCCTGGTTCTGGACTCCCCCGCCATCGGGAACATCCTTCCTGCATCTAGTCTGTCTGGTCCTGTTAGAATTTTATAAGTTTCGATGAGATCCCCTCTCATTCTTCTAAACTCTAGCGAGTACAGGCCCAATCGACCCAATCTCTCCTCGTATGTCATTCCTGCCATCCCAGGTATCAGTCTGGTGAATCTTCACTGCACTTCTTCCATGGCAAGAACATCCTTTTCAGATAAGGCGACCAAAACTGGTCACAATACTCAAGATGTGGTCTCACCAAGGCCCTGTACAACTGCAGCAAGACATCCTTGTTCCTGTACTCAAACCCTCTCGCTCCGAAGGCCAACATACCATTTGCCTTCTTAACCGCCTGCTGCACCTGCATGCTTACTTTCAGCGACTGGTGCACAAGGACACCCAGGTCTCGTTGCACTTCCCCTTCTCCCAATCTATTGCCATTCAGATAATACTCTGCCTTCCTGTTTTTGACACCAAAGTAAATAACCTCGCATTTATCCACGTTATATTGCATCTGCCATGCTTCTGCCCAATCACCCAACCTGTCCACATCATACTGGAGTTTCTCGGCATCCTCCTCACAGCACACACGCCCACCCAGCTTTGAGTGTTCTGCAAACTTGGAGATATTACATCTAGCTCCCTCGTCCGGATCATTAATATATATTGTAAATAGCTGGGGTCCAAGGACCGATCCCTGCGGTACCCCACTAGTCACTGCCTGCCACTCGGAAAAAGAGCCGTTTATTCCAACTCTTTGCTTTCTGTCTGCCAACCAGTTCTCGATCCAAGTCAATACCTTGTCTCCAATCCCATGTGCCTTAACTTTACACGCTAATCTCTTATGTGGGACCTTATCGAAAGCCTTTTGTAAATCCAAATACACCACATCCACTGGTTCTCCCTTATCTATTTTACCAGTTACATCCTCAAAAAATTCCAGTAGATTAGTCAAGCACGATTTACCATTTGTAAATCCATGTTGACTTTGTCCGATCCTGTCACTTTTTTCCAAGTGCTCTGCTATTACATCCTTTATAATGGACTCTAGCATTTTCCCCACTACTGATGTCAGGCTTACCGGTCTATAATTCCCCGTTTTCTCTCTTACCACCCTTTTTGAACAGTGGGGTAACATTAGCTACCCTCTAATCCATGGGAACTGTTCCAGAGTCTATCGAATTTTGGCAGATGACCAGCAATGCATCTACTATTTCTAGGGCCACTTAAGTACCCTAGGATGTAGATTATCAGGCCCTGGGGATTTATCGGCCCTCAATCACATCAATTTCCCTAACACCATTTCCCTACAAATACTGATTTATTTCAGTTCCACCCTTTCATCAGACCCTATGTTCCCCGACATCTCTGGGAGGTTATTTGTGTCCTCCTTTGTGAAGACAGAACCAAAATGTGTATTTAATTGGTCTGCCATTTCTTTGTTCCCCATTATAAATTACCCTGATTCTGACTGCAAGGGATGTACGCTTGACTTCACCAATCTTTTTCTCTTCACATATCTATAAAAGCTTTTACAGTCAGTTTTTATGTTCCCTGCAAGCTTACTCTCATACTCTATTTTCCCCCTCTTAATTAATCCCTTTGTCCTCCTTTGCTCCCAATCCTCAGGTTTACTGCTTCTTCTGGCCAATTTATATGTGCTCTCCTTGTATCTAATGCTATCCCTAATTTCCCTTGTTAGCCACGGTTGAGTCACCTTTTTTGTTTTATTTTTATGCCAAACTGGGATGAACAAATTCTGTAGTTCATCCATGCGATCTTTGAATGTTTGCCATTGCCCATCCACCGTCAACCCTTTGAGTGACATTCCCCAATCAATCCTACCCAACTCGCGCCTCATACTATCGTAGTCTCCTTTACTTAAATTCAGGACCCTAGTCTCTGAGTCAGCTACTTCACTCTCCATCTTAATGAAGAATTCTATCATATTATGATCGTTCTGATCCAAGGGGCCTCGCCCAACAAGGTTGCTAATTAATCCTTTCTCATTACATAATACCCAGCCTAAGATGGCCTGATCTCTAGTTGGTTCCTCGACATATTGGTCCAGGAAACCATCCCGTATACGCTCCAGGAATTCCTCCTCCACAGTATTGTTACTAATTTGGTTAGTAGTTGGACAATATTGGCAAGAGACCCCGAGAGTATGTTGGGATTTACAGCAATTTCCCCACACAAGTTTAAGAATCACTGTTAAATGCTTACCGATCAGGTATGTGGTAAAATAATTGCATCCCATGTCCAGCAGCAGTATAGCTACAATTTTTAGGGTTGGTCTGTATGAAACTTGTTCATGTGTATATATGATTAGTTTTAAAAGCCTTCTCTACAGTGTTTGAATAGTGATTGCAGCTGTAAAGCTGCAGTGTTTTATTATTGTACATGATCGATATACTGAAGCTGTGCACTGCTTGTCTCTTTCAGCTCAGGGCTGATGTGGTCCCAAAGACTGCAGGTAAGTTCCAGGAACAGACGGTGTTGAGTTGAAGAAAGTCTCAGTTGTATCGATCTGTGGTCTTACTCGGAAATGTTTTGTTGCAGAAAACTTCCGCGCATTGTGCACAGGTGAGAAGGGTTTTGGTTACAAGGGCTCCACATTCCACAGGATCATTCCCCAGTTCATGTGCCAGGTGAGGAGCAACTTTATTTGGGGAATGGTTGGGAATATCTCTGTGCTTGGTTTCAGTAAATGGCTAATGACTTGTTCAACTTCCAATTGTACAGGGTGGTGACTTCACAGCGCACAATGGCACTGGTGGAAAGTCCATCTACGGGAACAAGTTTCAGGATGAGAACTTCACCCTGAAGCACACACAGTCTGGTAAATAGGCTGCTTGGCATATTTGTATGATGACTTTCAGCGGTGGGGTGGCAAGAGTGGGGGAGGTAGGAGGAAGGGAATGTTGAGAAGGGACATAACAACAGAAAATGCTGGGAAAACTCAGCAGGTCAGGCAACATCCGTGGAGAGAGACGTCAACTCGAATTTCTCTCCACGGATGTTGCCTGACCTGAGTTTTTCCAGCATTTTCTGTTGTTATTTCGGATTTCCAACATCTGCAGTATTTTGCTATCATGTTGAGAAGGGAGTTGGGTTTGTTGGGGTGTAGGTGGAGGAGGATGTGGAGAGAGAGGGGGGACCAGATGGAAGAGGTGGGGGATATGAGGGTAGGGAGATGGGCTTCAATTGGCCAAGTGATGCTCATTGTGGGAGGACTGCTCTGGGTGACTGCAATTGCGTGTCTTGTTGGGGAAAGAGTACCTGGGGATTACTGAAGGTGTAGTTTGGGGCTGTCACACAATGTTAAATGCTGCACGTCCTCAAATAGTCATCTAATGTTACGTTCACAACAGTATGTACAAGAGCAGTAAATTCTGACACCACTGACCTAATGTATATCAGATGTGCATTACTTTTTTTTAACTGAAAGCCGAAATCAAATTTGCTTCTTGTGGAATAGTATCAAATAATCCGAAGTAAATAATATTGAAATAAAAGTCAGCTTTTGAGACATTTCTGACGAGGTGTGTATATATATATATGCAACTCTTTTTCTATGAATAGTTCTGCTAATCACATTGTTACTTTTAAATTTTGAGTCATGGCTACATTCGCTACATTTTTGAACGGCACCATCCGTTCATTACACTTATTGAAAATATGGCAAGTCTTAGCTGGGCTAATGTTTCTAAGGTGTAGAATATATCCATGTCTTGGGACCTTTCATGTTTGCCTAAGTCTTGAATGGCGTGCATCTGTCGTACTTGAGGTACCACACTTCAACTGAACTGTCTCTTTTTTTATAAAGGGGGAGGGGAAAAAAGGACAGCTGGTTTCTATCACTGTCATTACCTGGCCTCTTCCCCAGGGCGTGAGCCAGGCATTCATGAGTACAGGAAACTCTTTTTTATCCGGCACCGACGTGGTGCCGGTTCATCAAAAATTCCGTATAACCGAGAGCTATAGTAAAAGATACGGAGAGCCGCGAGCTCCGTATAAAGCAAGAAACCCTGTTGTTTAGCAACAGCTGCAGAACAGTGGCCACAAGTTCCAAGCGTCTCTGTAGCTTAGCAACAGCTGCAGCCACACCCGATTGCACAGCAACAGATCGAGGAAGGCAAGTAATATGAAGTAAAACTTACCTGAACCTACTCCTGAATTTTGCTGGTTAACCGAGATTTCTGGTTATTTAGGTGCCGGTAAATCGAGAGTTTCCTGTAGATACCATTTGACTTCATAATCTGACTGTTTACAAGTACCTGAGTAGTGGCCTTAAATGGGTCTGTTTTTAAACACAACTCCATCTTGGCTAAACATCACAACAGTGCTGCAGAGCTCAGCCTTGCCTGTGAGAACCACTATTGGGGATCAGTTAGTGGACATGAGAAGCGCGGGTATGATAATAGTGAAAATATTCATCAACCTGATTTTTGATTAGCAAACAAAAGCAATTGTTAAACTTAATCTTTACCTATAACAAACCTGGGTCTTTGTGCTGTCAATAAGGGAGAAGAATATAAGGTGGCTGTGGAGGAGTTTGTTGCTTGGGGTTATTGATTTCAAAATCCTTCTGTTCTATCTCTACCCACTTTCAAAACTGTCTACAAACCTACCTCGCTGACCTTCGGTCATCTGTCCCCCCAACTCCTGCTCTGTGTCTCCCCCTGTTCTTTCTCCCAGGCCCAGAAATGCGTTTTAACATTTCATTACCTCGAAGGCACCATATATAAGTGTAAATTGCACAGGAGGGGAAGCTGAACACATTTCTGGAATGTTTACTTTTTGCCATCTTACTATTGCAGGTATCCTGTCTATGGCCAATGCTGGGCCAAATACCAATGGATCTCAGTTTTTTTTATGCACTGCGAAAACTGAGTGGTAAGTGTATGGTGAATTAGTATTCTCTCTCTGCAAGTATTCACTGCAGGATTCAGTAGTCACTAATGTTTGTTCAATCTTGCAGGTTGAATGGAAAGCACGTTGTATTTGGTTCTGTGATTGAGGGGCTGGACGTTGTAACAAAGATGGAAACGTTGGGCAGCTCAAGTGGCAAAACCAAAAAACCCGTTACCATCACTGATTGTGGACAACTGTCTTAATTTGTTTGTGAATGAAATTATACATACAATATAAATAAAACTTGATCACTTGCAATTCCAGTTTTACTTTGCACTGCAGCATTACATTTTTTAACGACTCATTGCTTTAGACCACTGTTCTCTCAGCCGAGTTCGACTAAAGTGCCTCAAACAGGCAAATCACTCTGGGACCTTCTCTTGAGAGAAGGTTTCTCCAGGTATTTCAAATTTACTCTCGGGATATGGGGCGTCACTAGCAAGGGCAGAAGCTGGTGGTGAAGCTGCCACCTTGAACTGCTGCAGTCGTGGTGAAGGTACACAGTGCTTGTTGGGTAGGGAGTTCTGGGATTTTGACTCCGCTATTATGCAGGAACGGTGATCTATGTCCAGGTGAGGATGATGTGATTTGCAGGGAAAGCTGGAGGTGATGGTGGTCCCAGACTCCTGCTGTCCGTGTCTCTTTCAGGTGGTGGATAAGGAGCAGGAGTAGGCCATTCGGCCCCCCGAGCCTGTTCCGCCATTCAATGAGATCATGGCTGATCATCCAAATTCAGTACCCTGTCCCTGCTTTCTCCCCATATCCCTTGATCCCTTTAGCCTTAAGAAATATATCTAACTCCTTCTTGAATATATTTAATGAATTGGCCTCAACTGCCTTCTGTGGTAGAGAATTCCACAGGTTTACCACTCTGGGTGAAGAAATTCCTCCTCATCTCAGTCCTAAATGGCTTACCCCTTATCCTTAGACTGTGACCCCTGGTTCTGGACTCCCCTGCCATCGGGAACATCCTTCCTGCATCTAGTCTGTCTAGTCCTGTAAGAATTTTATAAGTTTCAATGCGATTCCCTCTTATTCTTCTAAACTCTAGCGAATATAAGCCTAATCGACCCAATCTCTCCTCATACGTCATTCTTGCCATCCCAGGTATCAGTCTGGTGAATCTTTGCTGCACTCCCTCCATGGCAAGAACATCCTTCCTCAGATAAGGTGACCAAAACTGCACACAATACTCAAGATGTGGTCTCACCAAGGCCCTGTACAACTGCAGCAAGACATCCTTGCTCCTGTACTCAAATCCTCTCGCTATGAAGGCCAACATTCCATTTGCCTTCTTAACTGCCTGCTGCACCTGCATGCTTACCTTCAGCGACTGGTGCACAAGGACACCCAGGTCTCTTTGCACTTCCCCTTCTCCCAATCTATTGCCGTTCAGATAATAACCTGTCTTCCTGTTTTTGCCACCGAAGTGGATAACCGCATTTATCCACATTATACTGCATTTGCCATGCATCTGCCCAATCTCGCAACCTGTCCAAATCATACTGGAGTTTCTCGGCATCCTCCTCACAGCACACACGCCCACCCAGCTTTGTCTGCAAACTTGGAGATATTACATCTAGTCCCCTCATCTAGATAATTTATATATATTGTGAATAGCTGGGGTCCTAACACCGATCCCTGCGATACCCCCACTAGTCACTGCCTTCCACTTGGAAAAAGACCCATTTATTCCAACTCTTTGCTTCCTGAATGCCAACCAGTTCTCTATCCAAGACAGTACCTTACCTCCCGTAACGGTGCGGGAGTTGGAAGAGAAGCCATTCCTATGAAATTTCTCTGGCAGCTGTTATAATGAAGGCACTAACCCATTTAAAACAAGCAGGTTTGTACTTTCTAATATCCCTCGGGGATTTCATCGAGCCAAGCCGAAAGTCAGCTATTAAGCGGGGAGGGGAGCCACTGATAGGAAGGCAGCAGGTGGGAAGATATTTGTGCAGTGGTCCCTTTAAGGATCGCTGGTGGGGCTACTTAATGTGCTGTTCCACTAGGGGGGTGACTTAACCTTCTCTGCTGTAAGAAGAACAATCCCAACCTCTCCAGTCTCTCCACATAACTGAAGTCGTAAATCTCTGCCCCCTTGCTTAAAGCCATAGGTTTAGCAGAACTTATAGAATCATAGAATGGTTACAGCACAGAAGGAGGTCATTCTGCCCGTCGAGCCCCTGCCTGCTCTGCAAGAGCACTTCAGCTCGTCCCACTCCCCCGCCCTTTCCCCGTAGCCCTGCAAAATGTTTTCCTTCAGGTACTTATCCAATTCCCTTTTGAAAGCCACGATTGGATCTGCCTCCACCACCCTTTCAGGCAGTGCCTTCCAGATCCTAACTACTTGCTGCGTAAAAAAGTTTTTCCTCATGTCGCCAATCACCTTAAATCGATGTCCTCTGGCTCTCGACCCTTCCCGCAATGGGAACAGTTGTAAGGAGAACAACCCCAGCTTCTCTAGTCTATCCACGTAAACTGAAGTCCCTCATCCCTGGAATCATTCTCGTAAACCTTTTCTGCACCCTCTCTAAGGCCTTCACATCCATCCGTCCAAAATTGGACACAAGGTTCGTCATAACTTCCTTGCTTTTGTACTTTGTGCTTCTATTTTTGAACCCCAGGATCCCGTATACCTTTTTAATCACTTTCTCAACCTGCCCTACCACCTTCAACGATTTGTGCACACACACCCCCAGGTCTCTCAGTTCATGCACCTGCTTTAGGATTGTACCCTTTAGTTTATATTGCCTCTCCTCGTTCTTCCTACCAAAATGTATCACTTTGCACTTTTCTGCGTTAAACTTCATCTGCCACATGTCCGCCCATTCCACCAGCCTGTCTATGCCCTCTTGAAGTCTATCGCTCTCCTCCTCACTATACTTCCAAGTTTTGCGTCAACTTCCTTGCTTTTGCACACTATCCCTTAATAAAGGCAAGTGTTTGGAGTGCATGTATATAAATGCACCTGCCGTGGTAAACAAGGTTGGTGAGCTGCAGGCACAAGTCGCCACCTGGGAATATGCAACAGTGACGGGCCACATGCTGGATCAGTCCATGGGTATAGCGCAGCCCTCTGCCTGATTGACAGCCAGTGGTGAGTGTGGCCCTGCCCACTGCCTGATTGACAGCCAATGGTGAGTGGCCCTACCCTCTGATTGACAGCCAATGGTGTGTGGCCCCGCCCTCTGATTGACAGCCAATGGTGCGTGTGGCCCCGCCCTCTGATTGACAACCAATGGTGAGTGGCCCCGCCCTCTGATTGACAGCCAATGGTGAGCGTGGGCCCGCCCTCTGCCTGATTGGCAGCCAATGGTGAGCGTGGCCCCGCCCTCTGATTGACAGCCAATAGTGAGTGTGGCCCCGCCCTCTGCCTGATTGACAGCCAATGGTGAGCGTGGCCCCGCCCTCTGCCTGATTGACAGCCAGTGGTGAGTGTGGCCCCGCCCTCTGCCTGATTGACAGCCAATGGTGAGCGTGGCCCCGTCCTCTGCCTGATTGACAGCCAGTGGTGAGTGTGGCCCCGCCCTCTGCCTGATTGACAGCCAATGGTGAGCGTGGGCCCGCCCTCTGCCTGATTGACAGCCAATGGTGAGCGTGGCCCCGCCCTCTGCCTGATTGACAGCCAGTGGTGAGTGTGGCCCCGCCCTCTGCCTGATTGACAGCCAATGGTGAGCGTGGCCCCGCCCTCTGCCTGATTGACAGCCAGTGGTGAGTGTGGCCCCACCCTTTGCCTGATTGACAGCCAATGGTGAGCGCGGCCTCGCCCTCGCCCTCTGACAGCCAATGGTGAGTGCGGCCCTGCCCTCTGCCTGATTGACAGCCAATGGTGATTGGCCCCGCCCTCTGATTGACAGCCAATGGTGAGTGTGGCCCCGCCCTCTGCCTGATTGACAGCCAATGGTGAGCGTGGCCCCGCCCTCTGCCTGATTGACAGCCAGTGGTGAGTGTGGCCCCACCCTTTGCCTGATTGACAGCCAATGGTGAGCGCGGCCTCGCCCTCTGACAGCCAATGGTGAGTGCGGCCCTGCCCTCTGCCTGATTGACAGCCAATGGTGAGTGGCCCTGCCCTCTGATTGACAGCCAATGGTGAGTGTGGCCCCGCCCTCTGACAGCCAATGGTGTGTGGCCCCGCCCTCTAATTGACAGCCAATGGTGAGTGTGGCCCAGCCCTCTGACAGCCAATGGTGAGTGGGCCCGCCCTCTGCCTGATTGACAGTCAATGGTGAGTGTGGCCCCGCCCTCTGCCTGATTGGCAGCCAATGGTGAGCATGGCCCCGCCCTCTGATTGACAGCCAATGGTGAGCATGGCCCCGCCCTCTGATTGACAGCCAATGGTGAGCGTGGCCCTGCCCTCTGCCTGATTGACAGCCAATGGTGAGCGTGGCCCCGCCCTCTGCCTGATTGGCAGCCAATGGTGAGCGCGGCCCCGCCCTCTGCCTGACTGACAGCCACTGATGAGTGTGGCCCTGCCCTCTGCCTGTTTGCCAGCCAATGATGAGCGCGGCCCCGCCCTCTGCCTGATTGACAGCCACTGATGAGTGTGGCCCTGCCTTCTGCCTGTTTGCCAGCCAATGATGAGCGTGGCCCCGCCCTCTGCCTGATTGACAGCCAATGGTGAGCGTTGCCCCGCCCTCTGCCTGATTGACAGGTGACGATCCTTTAGGCCCCGCCCTCTGCCTGATTGACAGGTGACGATCCTTTAGGCCCCGCCCTCTGTCTGATTGACAGGTGACGATCCTTTAGGCTCTGCCCGATTGACAGGCGACGATCCTTTAGGCCCCGCCCTCTGCCTGATTGACAGCCAATGGTGAGCGTGACCCCGCCCTCTGCCTGATTGACAGGGGATTATCCTTTAGACCCCGCTTCCTCTCGGCCCACGAGCGAGTGGAGTTCGGAGCTGTTGCGCTTTTCCTCGCCGCTGATCTCACACATTCACCTCGGCCGCTCCGGGAAAACCCTTCAGCGCGATGGCTGACAAGAATCCCCAGGTTTACATGGACATCGCTGCGGCTGGCGAAAAACTGGGCCGGATCGTGATGGAGGTGAGTTGAGCAGCCCGGAGCCCAGGCCGCGTGTGAGGAAACCCCGAACCGAGCGCGGGCGGGCGGGGGTGAGTTGAGGCGGGCCGGCCGCTGGGGGAGCGAATCCCGGGACCGGACCCCAGCGCGCCTGCGCGGGGCTGATGAGCGCGCATGTGCGAGAAGGGGATATTGCGCCTGCGCGGGGGGCTGAAGAGCGCGCCTGCGCGGGTACAACAGCACCTGGGTCTGCAGCCTCTGCAATGTGTGAAGCAGCTGGGTTCAAATCTAACAGGGGGGATGCAACACTGAGCTCTCTAATGCAACACTGTAGGGAGCGGTAGCCTTGTTCTTAGGCAGCATAGTGGTTATGTTAAAAAATAACAACAGAAAATGCTGGAAAAACTCAGCAGGCCAGGCAACATCCGTGGAGAGAAAACAGTTAATGTTTCAGGTCGAAACCCTTCGTCAGGACTGAGAAAACACAGGAAATTAAACAGATTAAAAGGCCAGTTTGGGGGCTGGGAATGAGAGAACAAAAGAGAAGTGAAGAGACATTAAGAGGTATTCAAAACCAGACGAGATGGTGATAGGACTAGTGGAGACAAAAGACGGCTCTAGATTAGGTGTGAAATGCGCTGGCAGAATGAGAGACAGCTGCCATGTGGGAGAGAGGAAAAAAAAAGGGGGGGGAAGGGCACAAAACAAAGGCGTGGATAAAAAGTATAAGTAAAAATGTAAAAGGGGCCGAGGTTATGATCTGAAATTGTTGAACTCGATATTGAGTCCGGAAGGCTGTAAAGTGCCTAATCGGAAGATGAGGTGCTGTTCCTCGAGCTTACGCTGGGTTTCCGTGGAACAATGCAAGAGCCCGAGGACGGTGAGGTCTGAGTGGGAATGGGGCGGTGAATTAAAATGACAGGCGACCGGAAGCTCAGGGTCACCCTTACGGACTGAACGGAGGTGTTCCGCAAAGCGGTCACCCAATCTGCGTTTGGTCTCCCCAATGTAGAGGAGACCGCATCGTGAGCAGCGAATACAGTATACTAGATTGCAAGAAGTACAAGTAAATCGCTGTTTCACCTGGAAGGGGTGTTTGGGGCCCTGGACAGTGGGAAGGGGGGAGGTATAAGGGCAGGTGTTGCATCTCCTGCGCTTGCAGGGGAAGCTGCCAGGGGAAGGGGTGCTGGGGGGTGATAGAGGAGTGGACTAGGGTGTCTCGGAGGGAGCGGTCCCTACAGAATGCTGGGAGGGGAGGGGAAGGGAAGATGCGTTTCGTGGTGGGATCACGTTGGAGGTGGCGGAAATGGCGGAGGATGATCCGTTGAATGTGGAGGCTGGTGGGGTGAAAGCTGAGGACAAGGGGAACCCTATCGTGGTTCCGGGAGGGAGGGGCAGGGGTGAGGGCAGAAGTGCGGGAGATAGAACGGACACGGTCGAGGGCCGTGTCAACCACGGTAGAGGGGAATCCTTGGTTGAGGGAAAAGGAAGACATGTCGGAAGCACTGGTGTGGAAGGTGGCATCGTCAGAGCAGATGCGGCGGAGACGGAGAAACTGGGAGAATGGAATAGAGTCCTTACAGGAGGCGGGGTGGGAGGAAGTGTAGTCCAGGTAGCTGTGGGAGTCGGTGGGCTTTTAGTGAATGTTGGTCAATAACCTATCCCCAGAGATGGAGACAGAGAAGTTGAGGAAGGGAAGGGAAGAGTCGGAGATGGACCATGTGAAGGTGAGGGAAGGGTGGAAATTGGAGGCAAAGTGAATGAAATTGTCTAGTTCAGGGCGAGAGCAGGAAATGGCACCGATACAGTCATCAATGTATCGGAAAAAGAGGTGAGGGAGGGGACCTGAGTAGAACTGGAACAAAGAGTGTTCCACATAGCCCACGAAAAGTCAGGCATAACTAGGACCCATGTAGGTACCCATAGCAACACCTTTGATTTGGAGGAAATGAGTAGAGTCAAAGGAGAAGTTGTTCAATGTGAGAACCAGTTCAGCCAGGCGGAGGAGGGTGGTGGTGAATGGGGACTAGTAGGGCTTCTGTTCAAGGAAGAAGCGGAGCGCCCTCAGGCTATCCTGGTGGGGGGATGGAGGTGTAGCGGGATTGTACGTCCATGGTGAAAAGGAGGCGGTTGGGGCCAGGAAACTGTTAAAGTGGTGGAGGGCGTCCGAAGAGTCACGGATGTAGGTGGGAAGAGACTGGACAAGGGGAGAAAAGATAGAGTCGAGATAGGAAGAGATAAGTTCCGTGGGGCAAGAACAGGCTGAAATGATGGGTCTACCAGGGCAGTCCTGTTTGTGGATCTTGGGAAGGAGGTAGAAGCGGGCTGTGCGGGGTTAGGGAACTATGAGGTTGGTGGCTGCGGGGGGAAGATCTCCAGAGGAGATGAGGTCAGTGACAGTCTTGGAAACGGTGGTTTGATGTTCGGTAGTGGGTTCATGGTCCAGGTGGAGGTAGGAGGAGGTGTCGGAGAGTTCAGCTTCCGCTAGGTAGAGGTCGGTTCACCAAACAACAACAGCACCACCCTTGTCAGCAGGTTTAATGACAATGTCGGGGTTGGATCTGAGAGAATGGAGTGCTGCAAGTTCAGAGGGAGGTAGGTTGGAGTGAGTGAGGGGAGCAGAGAAATGGAGACAGCTGATGTCATGGCGGCAGTTAGCAATGAAAAGATCTAGAGAGGGTAAGAGGCCAGGGGGAGGGGTCCAAGTAGAACGGGAATACTGAAAGCAGGAGAAAGGGTCAGCCGTGCGGGGGGAAGACTCCTGGCCAGAGAAGTGGGCACGGGGACGAAGACGGCGGAAAAAGAGCTCAGCATCGTGCAGAGCTCGAAATTCATTGAGGTGGGGGGCGTAAGGGGATGAAGCTCAGGCCTTTGCTGGTTATGTTGTTGCACTACTGAGTTCAAATCCCACCATGGCAGCTGGGGAATTTAAATTCAGTTAATTAAATTAATCTGGAATAAAAAGCTAGTGTCGGTAACCATAAAACTATCAGATTGTCATAAAAACCCATCTGGTTCACTAATGCCCTTTTTAGGGAAGGAAATCTGCCGTCTTTACTCGGTCTGGCCTATATGTGACTCCAGACCCACAGCAATGTGGTTGACTCTTTAACTGCCCTCTGAAATGGCCGCGCGAGCCGCTCAGTTGTGCAAACCGCTACGAAACACAATAATAAGAATGAAACCGGACGGACCACCCGGCATCAACCTTGGCTACGGCAACGGCACACCCAACCCAGTGAACGCTGCAAAGTCCTCCTCACCAACATCTGGGGACTTGTGCCAAAATTGGGAGAGCTGTTCCACAGACTAGTCAAGCAACAGCCTGACATAATCCTACTCACAGAATCATGCCAAACTCGTCCATCACCATCCCTGGGTATGTCCTGCCACACTGGTGGCGGCACAGTGGTGTACAGTCGGGAAGGAGTGGCCCTGGGAGTCCTCAACATTGACTCTGGGCCCCATGAAGTCTCATGGCTTCAGGTCACGCATGGGCAAGGAAATCGGCAATTACCACCTACCGCCCTCCCTCAGCTGATGAATCAGAACTCCTCCATGTTGAACACCACTTGGAAGAAGCACTGAGGGAAGCAAAGGCACAGTATGTACTCTGGGTGGGGGGACTTCAATGTCCATCACCAAGAGTGGCTCGGTAGCACCACTACTGACCGAGCTGGCTGAGTCTTGAAGGACACAGCTGCCAGATTGGGCCTGTGATAGGTGAGAGAACCAACACGAGGGGAAAAACCTACTTGACCTCGTCCTCACCAATCTACCTGTCGCAGATGCATCTGTCCATGACAGCATTGATACCAGTGACCACCACACAGTCATTGTGGAGACGAAGTTACGTCTTCACACTGAGGACACCCTCATCGTGTTGTGTGGTACGGCCACCATACAAAATGGGATAGATTCAGAACAGATCTAGCAGCTCAATGGCCCGGCATGTCCCTCACTCTACCATTACCATCAAGCCAGGGGACCAACCCTGGTTCAATAAGAAGTGTAGAAGAGCATGCCAGGAGCAGCACCAGGCGTACCTAAAAATGAGGTGCCAACTGGGGAAGCTGCAACACAGGACTACATGCATGCTAAACAGTGGAAGCAGCATGCTATTGACAGGGCTAAGCGATCCCACAATCAACGGATCAGATCAAAACTCTGCAGTCCTGCCACACCTAGTCGTGAATGGTGGTGGACCATTAAACAACTAACGGGAAGAGGAGGCTCCATGAATATCCCCATCCTCAATGATGGTTGAGCGCAAAAGACAAGGCTGAAGCGTTTGCAACCATCTTCCGCCAGAAGTGCCGAGAGGATGATCCATATCGGCCTACTCCTGAGGTCCCCACCATCACAGAAGCCAGTCTTCAGCCAATTCGATTCACTCCACGTAATATCAAGGAACGGCTGAGCGCACTGGATGCAGCAAAGGCTATGGGCCCTGACAACATCCCGACTATTGTGCTGAAGACATGTGCTCCAGAACCAGCCGCGCCTCTAGCCAAGCTGTTCCAGTACATCTACCACACTGGCATCTATCCGACAATGTGGAAAACTGCCCAGGTATGTCCTATCCACAAAGCAGGACAAATCCAATCTGGCCAATTACTGCCCCATCAGTCTACTCTCAATCATCAGCAAAGTGATGGAAGGTGCTATCTAGCGGCACTTACTCATCAATAACCTGCTCACTGATGCCCAGTTTGGATTCCGCCAAGACCACTCTGCTCCCGACCTCATTACAGCCTTGGTCCAAATATGGACAAAGGAGCTGAATTCCAGAGGTGAGGTGAGAGTGACTGCCCTTGACATCATGGCAGCATTTGACTGAGCGTGGCATGAAGGAGCCCTAGTAAAACTGAAGTCAATGGGAACCGGTTGGGGGGGGGGGGCTCTCCACTGGCTGGAGTCATATCTAGCACAAAGGAAGATGGTTGTGGTGGTTGAAGGTCAATCATCACGGCCCCAGGACATCGCTGCACGAGTTCCTCGGGGCAGTGTCCAAGGCCCAACCATCTTCAGCTGCTTCATCGATGATCTTCCCTCCAACATAAGGTCAGAAATAGGGATGTTCGCTGATGACTGCACAGTGTTCCGCGCCATTCACAACTCAGATAATGAAGCAGTCCATGCCCACATGCAACAAGACCTGGACAACGTTCAGGCTTGGGCTGATAAGTGGCAGGTGATATACCTATCAATTCAGTTCGTGAAAAGCGACGAGTTAAGTTAGTAACTATAGGTTTTTATTGGCTAAATAACAGAGCCCACCCTCGTGGGTGATCGGATCCAACAAGGAGGAATACCAGCCAGTCGACCACCTTTATACCTGGGCAAGCAGGCGGAGCCATGGGGCGGAGTCAGCTGTGGTCAGCCCAGGTATAACAGCGTGACAAGAGGTGACCTTGTGTAGTGATACACTATGGTTATCACTGTTTACACTGTTGTAACGATATAAACAGTGATAACTATAGTGTAACGATAGTGAACGATAAAAGTGGTTTACCACATTCACCCCTTGTTTAAATTTGAGTCCGGCGGGGTGAAGTGTACTACCAGTTCGGGTATGTCAGTCTGTCCGGAGGCCTCGTAAGCCTTTCTGATCGGCGCGGCGGCGGTGATGCAGTATCCAATGTTAATGCTAGTGTCTGCGTGGTCGGCGAAGGCTCGTGGGGTTCCAGCATGCCGTCTACCTGGGCTGGATTTGGGGGGGTGGTGGGGGGTAACGGTGGTGTCTCAGGGATGCCTGTGATAGAGCATCTGGGGGTTCGTTCAGTTTACCAGGCCGGTACAAGATATCATAATCATAGGTGGAGAGCTCGATTCTCCACCTCAAGATCTTGTCGTTCTTGATTTTGCCCCTCAGCTTGTTATTAAACATAAAAGCGACCGAACGCTGGTCGGTGAGGAGGGTAAATCGTTTGCCTGCCAGGTAATGCCTCCAGCGTCGTACTGCCTCCACGATCGCCTGGGCCTCCTTCTCGACCGAAGAGTGTCGGATCTCAGGGCCCTGGAGGGTCCTTGAGAAGAAGGCCACAGGTCTCCCCTCCTGGTTAAGGGTTGCAGCTAGGGTGAAGTCGGATGCATCGCCCTCCACTTGGAAAGGGATAGACTCATCCACCGCGTGCATTGTGGCCTTAGCAATGTCTCCCTTTATGAGGGAGAAGGCTGCGCATGCTTCTGCCGTCAGGGGGAAGGAGGTGGACTTCATGAGGGGTCTGGCTTTGACGGCATAATTGGGCACCCATTGGGCATAGTAGGCGAAGAGCCCCAGGGTTCTCTTCAGCACCTTTGGACAGTGGGGGAGGGGAAGCTCCATGAGGGGCCGCATTCTTTCGGGGTCGGGGCCGATGACTCCGTTCTCTACTACGCAGCCGAGGATGGCAAGACGCGAGGTGTTAAACACACATTTCTCCTTATTGTAGGTGAGGTTCAGCCGTTGGGCCGTACGGAGGAATCTCTCCAGATTAACATCATGGTCCTGCCGGTCGCGGCCGCAGATGGTGACGTTATCTAGATAAGGGAACGTGGCCTGCAGCCCGTTCTGGTCAACCATCCGGTCCATCTCCCTTTGGAAGACCGAAACCCCGTTGGTGACGCCGAAGGGAACCCTAAGGAAGTGGTAGAGGCGGCCATTCGCCTCGAAGGCGGTATACTGGCGGTCCTCAGGGCGGATAGGGAGTTGGTGGTAGGCCGACTTAAGGTCGATGGTAGAGAATACCCGGTACTGTGCAATCTGATCGACCATATCAGATATGCGGGGAAGGGGGTATGCGTCCAGCTGGGTGTACCGGTTTATGGTTTGGCTGTAGTCGATGACCAAGCGGTTTTTATCGCCGGTCTTAACGACTACGACCTGGGCACGCCAGGGGCTGTTGCTCCTCTCGATGATGCCCTCCTTCAGGAGACGCTGCACCTCAGAGCTAATAAAAGCTCTGTCCCCGGCGCTGTACCGCCTGCTCTTGGTAGCGACGGGTTTACAGTCGCGGGTGAGGTTGGCGAACAGGGAGGGGGGTGGGACCTTGAAGGTGGATAGGCCGCAGGTGGTACGCGGTGGGTGGTTTAAAAGCTGCTGGTTGTCGACTGTGAGTGGGGGGAGGGGTCCACCGTATGCCAAAGTGACACTTTGAAGGTGGGATTGGAAGTCCAGCCCTAGTAGGACGGCAGCGCAGAGCTGGGGCAGGACGAGAAGTTTAAAATTTTTATACTCCGTGCCCCTAACCGACAGGGTCACAACACAGTAGCCGCTGATGTCTGTAGAATGGGACCTCGACGCCATCGAGATCCGGTTGCGCGTTGGCCGGACAGTGAGGGAGTAGTGGCTCACCGTGTCTGGATGGATGAAACTCTCCGTGCTTCCGCTGTCGAACAGGCAGGTCGTGGCGTGGCCGTTTACTTTGATGTCCATCATGGACTTGGACAGGTGATGCGGGCGAGCTTGGTCAAGTGTGACGGAGGCTAGTGTATGGCTGAGCGAGCTGCTGTAGTCTGCGGGTGAGGCGGTGGTCGGGTCTGGAGACATGGTGGCGGTCGAGTGTGGTGAACAAAATGGCGGTGCCCACGACGTTGAATAAAATGGCGGAGAAGATGGCTGTCCCCACAACTCACATGAGGCACTGCTGGCGTCGGTGGCCTTGATCAAAGATGGCCGCCCCCACGACTCACACGAGGGGATACTGGCATCTGTGGCCTTGATGAAAGATGGCCGCCCCCACAACTTGCATGAGGCACTGCTGGCGTCTGTGGCTCTCCCCCTGCAGGCCTTCGCGAAGTGGCCTTTCTTGTGGCAGCCGGAGCAGGTCGCGTTTCTTGCAGGGCAGCGCGCCCTCGGGTGTTTCGCCTGGCCACAGAAGAAGCAGCCGGTGGCCCGATCGCGGGGCTCCGATGTCGCAGCCGGCACCGGGGGTGGCGGTCCCGATCGGTTCCGGGACGCCGACGCTGAGGTAGGTCCCAGAGGCGGCGGTGCGAGGGGTATTGCGGCCGGGGTCGGGCCCGAGTCCCAGGGTCGCGCAGCACAGTACCTGGAGTACGCCTCGAGGTCCTGATGGGCCACTTCCAGAGAGCGAGCGAGGGCTGCAGTTGTATTCAGGTCGAGGTCCTTTGATTCGAGCAGTCTTTGCCGTGAGTAGTCGGACCGAAGGCCTTTCACGAAGGCATCGCGGATATTCCCTTCAGTATTTTCTGCAGCCGTTACAGCTTTAAAGTCACAGTCCCTGCCGAGTGTTTGTAGCGCCCGTAAAAATTCATCTACAGACTCTCCTGGCTGTTGCGAGCGGGATCTTAGGAGATGTCTGGCATACATAGAATTTACAGGGCTCCGGTACTGCTCTTTCAGCAGGTTGAGGGCGTCCTCGTATGTAGCAAGGTCCCGGATGAATGCAAATACTTTAGGGCTCACCTGGGCGGTCAGAACTCTTAGTTTGGATCCCAGAGGCACGCCGGATTCTCCCAGATGGATTCGAAACAGCTCAGCCAGTGTTCGAAGTCGAGGGCTGAGTTCGCTGCCTGTGGGTTTAGATCCAGGTACGGCGGTCGGAGGGCTCGCAGCCAGGCCGGCTGCTGTGGCTGTTGCAGATGGCCGTTTGGCTGAGGCTGTACGTCTGACTGGTCGTTTGGCTGCTCCGTTGAAGACATTTCAAAATTTAGCCAATAAAATTGATATACCTATCAATTCAGTTCATGAAAAGCGACGAGTTAAGTTAGTAACTATAGGTTTTTATTGGCTAAATAACAGAGCCCACCCTCGTGGGTGATCGGATCCAACAAGGAGGAATACCAGCCAGTCGACCACCTTTATACCTGGGCAAGCAGGCGGAGCCATGGGGCGGAGTCAGCTGTGGTCAGCCCAGGTATAACAGCGTGACAAGAGGTGACCTTGTGTAGTGATACAACAGTGTAAACAGTGATAACCATAGTGTAACGATATAAACAGTGATAACTATAGTGTAACGATAGTGAACGATAAAAGTGGTTTACCACAGCAGGTAACATTCGCGCCACACAAGTGCCAGGCAATGACTATCTCCAACAAGCGAGAGCCTAACCACCGCCCCCTTGACATTCAACGGCATTACCATCGCCGAATCCCCCACCATCAACATCCTGGGGTCACCATTGACCATAAATTTAACTGGACCAGCCACATAAATACTGTGGCAACAAGAGCAGGTCAGAGGCTAGGTATTCTACGGCGAGTGTCTCACCTCCTGACTCCCCAAAGCCTTTCCACCATCTACAAGGCACAAGTAAGGAATGTGATGGAATAATCTCCACTTGCCTGGATAAGTGCAGCTCCAACAACACTCAAAAAGCTCGACACCATCCAGGACAAAGCAGCCCGCTTGATTGGCAACCCATCCGCCACCTTAAACATTCACTCCCTCCACCACCGGCGCACCGCGGCTGCAGTGTGTACCATCTACAAGATGCACTGCAGCGATTCGCCAAGGCTTCTTCGGCAGCACCTTCCAAACCCGCGACCTCTTCCTAGAAGGACAAGGGCAGCAGACGCACGGGAACACCACCACCTCCAAGTTCCCCTCCAAGTCGCACACCATCCTGACTTAGAAGTATATCGCCGATCCTTCATCGTCGCGGGGTCAAAATCCTGGAACACCCTCCCTAACAGCACTGTGGGAGTAACTTCACCACACGGACTGCAGCGGTTCAAGAAGGCGGCTCACCACCACCTCCTCAAGGGCAATTAGGGATGGGCAATAAATGCTGGCCTTGCCAGCGACGTTCACATCCCATAATCAAATTTTTTTTTAAAAACCACTAAGCTCGGCCTTTATTACAGGAGGATTAGAGTATGAGTAAAGACGTCTTACTGCAATTATATAGGGCCCTGGTGAGACCACACCTGGATATTGTGTACAGTTTTGGTCTCCTTGCCTAAGGAAGGATATACTTGCCATAGAGGGAGTGTAACGAAGGTTCACCAGATTGGTTCCTGGGATTGGGGGGGATGGTTCCTGGGATTGGGGGGGATTGTCCTATGAGCAGAGATTGAGTAGACTAGGCCTATATTCTCTAGAGTTTAGAAGAATGAGAGGTGAGCTCATTGAAACATAGAAAATCTTTACAGGGCTTGACTGGGAGGATGTTTCCCCTGGCTGGGGAGTCTAGAACCAGGGGGTCACAGTCTCAGAATAAGGGGTCGGCCATTTAGGACTGAGATGAGGAGAAATCTCTTCACTCAGAGGGTGGTGAATCTTTGGAATTCTCTACCCCAGAGGGCTGTGGAGGCTCAGTCGTTGAGTATATTCAAGACAGAGATCGATAGATTTTTGGATATTAAGGAATCAAGGGATATGGGGATAGTGCAGGAAAGTGGAGATAATAATAATTCAACTTTATTGTCATTGTACAATGCACAAGTACATGAACAACAAAATGTGATCTTGCAAGCTCCCATGAGTCCAGTACAAATAACATTAACATTAAACGTAAATAGCACCGTCCTGGGAGAAGCAAAGCCGCTGCGTCTGTGCGCGCCGCCATTCCATTTCCACCATTCCTCCTGTCCGACAATCTTCAGCCCAACACCCGGGCCTGCTCACCAGCCGCCCCTCCTGGGGCTCCTTCCGTGACCGTCTCACCAACCGCCCCTCCTCGGGGCTCCTTCCGTAACCTTCTGCACCTGGTCTTCCCTGATGGTCACCCTTCCAGGTACTAACCAGGCCTGGCTCTGCTTAGCTTCCAAGCCTTGCCAGTGACCCTGTCCCTAGTCCCAGGAACAGGTAGAAGATCAGCCATGATCTTAATGAATGGCGGAGCAGGCTCGAAGGTCCAAATCTCCTGCTCCTATTTCTTATGTTCTTAAGCTAAAATGGGTATCATCAGCATACATTTGAGAGTTGACCCTATGTTTGCAAATGATGTCGGTGAGGGAGAGGTGACTGAGTCGAGATTTCAGAATGAAGTGTGGGTGTTGGGAAATGAAGCTATTATTGGAGATGGTCAACTAGAGATGACTGGACCCAGCTGTGGTCATTCGCACTGAGCTGAGTAATGGAGGCGAGACATTGGAGGAATGTGGTGTGATTGTCTAGTGTAGTGGCATCAAGAGCAAGGAGGGATAATGCAGCACAGAATTAATTTTCAACTGAGTTCAGGCTATTTCAGTGCTGTGGCAGTTGCAGAAACCTGTTTGGAGAAATGAAAACTTAAGTTTCCATAAGATGGTCAGAAATTTGAGACCATGTCCAAGGTTGCTTGGAGATGGGATGGTCGGGGTCCAGTGCAGATTTTTGAGGAGGGGGAGTGACGGCAGCTATGAAAGAAAAGGGGAACAGACCCTGAAGAGAGGGGACCACTTATAATGTCAGCTGGCATAGGGACCAGGAATAGACAGTTGGTGAGAGCATCTGATGAGGCTGTTGGGTTTGCTACTCATGCGTTAGCAGCAGATACATAGAAACATAGAAGATAGGAGCAGGAGTAGGCCATTCGGCCCCTCGAGCCTGCTCCGCCATTCAATGAGATCATGGCTGATCATCCAAATTCAGTACCCTGTTCCTGCCTTCTCCCCATATCCCTTGATCCCTTTAGCCTTCAGAAATATATCCAACTCCTTCTTGAATATATTTAATGAATTGGCCTCTACTGCCGCCTTTGGTAGAGAATTCCACAGGTTCACCACTCTCTGGGTGAAGAAATTCCTCCTCATCTCAGTCCGGAATTGCTTACCCCTTATCCTTAGACTGTGACCCCTGGTTCTGGACTCCCCCCGCCATCGGGAACATCCTTCCTGCATCTAGTCTGCCTAGTCCTGTTAGAATTTTATAAGTTTCGATGAGATCCCCTCTCATTCTTCTAAACTCTAGCGAGTACAGGCCCAATCGACCCAATCTCTCCTCGTATGTCATTCCTGCCATCCCAGGTATCAGTCTGGTGAATCTTCACTGCACTTCTTCCATGGCAAGAACATCCTTTTCAGATAAGGCGACCAAAACTGCACACAATACTCAAGATGTGGTCTCACCAAGGCCCTGTACAACTGCAGCAAGACATCCTTGTTCCTGTACTCAAACCCTCTCGCTCCGAAGGCCAACACACCATTTGCCTTCTTAACCGCCTGCTGCACCTGCATGCTTACTTTCTGCGACTGGTGCACAAGGACACCCAGGTCTCGTTGCACTTCCCCTTCTCCCAATCTATTGCCATTCAGATAATACTCTGCCTTCCTGTTTTTGACACCAAAGTAAATAACCTCGCATTTCTCCACGTTATATTGCATCTGCCATGCTTCTGCCCAATCACCCAACCTGTCCAAATCCCTCACAGCACACATGCCCACCCAGCTTTGAGTGTTCTGCAAACTTGGAGATATTACATCTAGTTCCCTCGTCCGGATCATTAATATATATTGTAAATAGCTGGGGTCCAAGGACCGATCCCTGCGGTACCCCACTAGTCACTGCCTGCCACTCGGAAAAAGAGCCGTTTATTCCAACTCTTTGCTTTCTGTCTGCCAACCAGTTCTCTATCCAAGTCAATACCTTGTCTCCAATCCCATGTGCCTTAACTTTACACGTTAATCTCTTATGTGGGACCTTATCGAAAGCCTTTTGTAAATCCAAATACACCACATCCACTGGTTCTCCCTTATCTATTTTACCAGTTACATCCTCAAAAAATTCCAGTAGATTAGTCAAGCACGATTTACTTTTTGTAAATCCATGTTGACTTTGTCCGATCCTGTCACTTTTTTCCAAGTGCTCTGCTATTACATCCTTTATAATGGACTCTAGCATTTTCCCCACTACCAATGTCAGGCTTACCGGTCTATAATTCCCCGTTTTCTCTCTTACCACCCTTTTTGAACAGTGGGGTAACATTAGCTACCCTCTAATCCATGGGAACTGTTCCAGAGTCTATCGAATTTTGGCAGATGACCAGCAATGCATCTACTATTTCTAGGGCCACTTTCTTAAGTACCCTAGGATGTAGATTATCAGGCCCTGGGGATTTATCGGCCCTCAATCACATCAATTTCCCTAACACCATTTCCCTACAAATACTGATTTATTTCAGTTCCACCCTTTCATCAGACCCTATGTTCCCCGACATCTCTGGGAGGTTATTTGTGTCCTCCTTTGTGAAGACAGAACCAAAATATGTATTTAATTGGTCTGCCATTTCTTTGTTCCCCATTATAAATTACCCTGATTCTGACTGCAAGGGATGTACGCTTGACTTCACCAATCTTTTTCTCTTCACATATCTATAAACGCTTTTACAGTCAGTTTTTATGTTCCCTGCAAGCTTACTCTCATACTCTATTTTCCCCCTCTTAATTAATCCCTTTGTCCTCCTTTGCTCCCAATCCTCAGGTTTACTGCTTCTTCTGGCCAATTTATATGTCCTCTCCTTGTATCTAATGCTATCCCTAATTTCCCTTGTTAGCCACGGTTGAGTCACCTTTTTTGTTTTATTTTTATGCCAAACTGGGATGAACAAATTCTGTAGTTCATCCATGCGATCTTTGAATGTTTGCCATTGCCCATCCACCGTCAACCCTTTGAGTGACATTCCCCAATCAATCCTACCCAACTCGCGCCTCATACTATCGTAGTCTCCTTTACTTAAATTCAGGACCCTAGTCTCTGAGTCAGCTATTTCACTCTCCATCTTAATGAAGAATTCTATCATATTATGATCGTTCTGATCCAAGGGGCCTCGCACAACAAGGTTGCTAATTAATCCTTTCTCATTACATAATACCCAGCCTAAGATGGCCTGATCTCTAGTTGGTTCCTCGACATATTAGTCCAGGAAACCATCCAGTATACGCTCCAGGAATTCTTCCTCCACAGTATTGTTACTAATTTGGTTAGTAGTTGGTACTGTCTTTCTGAAATTGGGGTTCCCCGGACAATATTGGCAAGAGACCCCGAGAGTATGTTGGGATTTACAGCAATTTCCCCACACAAGTTTAAGAATCACTGTTAAATGCTTACCGATCAGGTATGTGGTAAAATAATTGCATCCCATGTCCAGCAGCAGTATAGCTACAATTTTTAGGGTTGGTCTATGAAACTTGTTCATGTGTATATATGATTAGTTTTAAAAGCCTTCTCTACAATGTTTGAATAGTGATTGCAGCTGTAAAGCTGCAGTGTTTTATTATTGTACATGATCGATATACTGAAGCTGTGCACTGCTTGTCTCTTTCAGCTCAGGGCTGATGTGGTCCCAAAGACTGCAGGTAAGTCCCAGGAACAGACTATGTTGAGTTGAAGAAGGTCTCAGTTGTATCGATCTGTGGTCTTACTCGGAAATGTTTTGTTGCAGAAAACTTCCGCGCATTGTGCACAGGTGAGAAGGGTTTTGGTTACAAGGGCTCCACGTTCCACAGGATCATTCCCCAGTTCATGTGCCAGGTGAGGAGCAACTTTATTTGGGGAATGGTTGGGAATATCTCTGTGCTTGGTTTCAGTAAATGGCTAATGACTTGTTCAACTTCCAATTGTACAGGGTGGTGACTTCACAGCGCACAATGGCACTGGTGGAAAGTCCATCTACGGGACCGAGTTTCAGGATGAGAACTTCACCCTGAAGCACACACAGTCTGGTAAATAGGCTGCTTGGCATATTTGTATGATGACTTTCAGCGGTGGGGTGGCAAGAGTGGGGGAGATAGGAGGAAGGGAATGTTGAGAAGGGAGTTGGGTTTGTTGGGGTGAAGGTGGATGTGGAGAGAGAGGGGGGGACCAGATGGAAGAGGTGGGGGATATGAGGGCAGGGAGATGGCTTCAATTGGCCAAGTGATGCAATTGCAGTCACCCAGAGCAGTCCTCCCACAATGAGCGTGTCTTGTCGGGGGAAGAGTACCTGGGGATTACTGAAGGTGTAGTTTGGGGCTGTCACACAATATTAAAGGCTGCACGTCCTCAAAGAGTCATCTAATGTTACGTTCACAACAGTATGTACAAGAGCAGTAAATTCTGACACCACTGACTTAATGTATATCAGATGTGCATTACTTTTTTTAAACTAAAAGCATGAAAGCTGAAATAAAATTTGCTTTCTGTGGAATATTATCAAGTATCTTTGGAGAATCCCAAGTAAATAATATTGAAGTAAAAGTCAGCTTTTGAGACATTTCTGACGAGGTGTGTATGTGCAACTGTTTGTTTCTATGAATATGAATAGTTCTGCTAATCACATTGTTACTTTTAAATTTTGAGTCATGGCTACATTCGCTACATTTTTGAACGGCACCATCCGTTCATTACACTTATTGAAAATATGGCAAGTCTTAGCTGGGCTAATGTTTCTAAGGTGTAGAATATATCCATGTCTTAGGACCTTTCATGTTTGCCTAAGTTTTGAATGAAGTGCATCTGGCGTACTTGAGGTACCACACTTCAACTGAACTGTCTTTTTTTTATAAAGGGGGAGGGGGGGAAAAGGACAGCTGGTTTCTATCACTGTCATTACCTGGCCTGTCCCCAGGGTGTGAGCCAGGCATTCATGAGTAGATACCATTTGACTTCATAATCTGACTGTTTACAAGTACCTGAGTAGTGGCCTTAAATGGGTCTGTTGTTTTTTAAACACAACTCCATCTTGGCTAAACATCACAGCAGTGCTGCAGAGCTCAGCCTTGCCTGTGAGAACCACTATTGGGGATCAGTTAGTGGACATGAGAAGTGCGGGTATGATAATAGTGAAAATATTCATCAACCTGATGTTTGATCAGCAAACAAAAGCAATTAGAGTCATAGAGTTATACAGCACAGAAAGAGGCCCTTCAGCCCATCGTGTCCGCGCCGGCCATCAAGCCTTGTCTATTCCAATCCCATTTTCCAGCACTTGGTCCGTAGCCTTGTATGCTATGGCGTTTCAGGTGCTCATCTAAATGATTCTTGAATGTTGTGAGGGTTCCTGCCTCTACCACCCTTTCAGGCAGTGAGTTCCAGATTCCAACCACCCTCTGGGTGAAAAAGTTTTTCCTCAAATCCCCCCTAAACCTCCTGCCCCTTACCTTGAATCTATGCCCCCTTGTTATTGACCCCTCTACTAAGGGGAAAAGTTCCTTTCTATCTACCCTATCTATGCCCCTCATAATTTTGTACACCTCAATCGGGTCCCCCCTCAGCCTTCTCTGCTCTAAGGAAAACAACCCCAGCCTGTCCAGTCTCTCTTCATAGCTGAAGCGCTCCAGCCCAGGTAACATCCTGGTGAATCTCCTCTGCACCCTCTCCAATGCAATCACATGCTTCCTATAGTGTGGCGACCAGAACTGCACACAGTATTCCAGCTGTGACCTAACTAGCGTTTTGTACAGCTCCATCATAACCTCCCTGCTCTTATATGCTATGCCTCGTCTAATGAAGGCAAGTATCCCATATGCCTTTTTAACCACCTTATCTACTTGTCCTGCTGCCTTCAGGGGTCTATGTACATGCACACCAAGGTCCCTCTGATCCTCTGTCCTTCCTAGGGTCTTACCATTCATTGTGTATTCCCTTGCCTTGTTAGTCCTCCCAAAATGCATCACCTCACACTTTTCAGGGTTAAATTCCATTTGCCACTGTTCTGCCCATCTAACCAACCCGTCTTTATCGTCCTGTAGCCTGAGGCTTCCCTCCTCACTATTTACCACTCCACCAATTTTCATGTCATCTGCGAACTTACTGATCATACCTCCTACATTCATATCTAAATCATTAATGTACACTACAAACAGCAAAGGACCCAGCACCGATCCCTGCGGTATACCACTGGACACAGGCTTCCAGTCACAAAAACAACCTTCGACCATCACCCTCTGCCTCCTGCCACTAAGCCAATTTTGGATCCAATGTGCCAAATTGCCCTGGATCCCATAGGCTCTTACCTTCTTGACCAGTCTCCCATGCTGGACTTTGTCAAAAGCCTTACTGAAGCCCATGTAGACTACATCAACTGCACTACCCTCATCCACACACCTAGTCATCCCCTCGAAAAATTCAATCAAATTGGTTAGACATGATCTCCCGTGACAAAGCCATGCTGACTATCCTTGATTAATCCTTGCCTCTCCAAGTGGAGACTAGTTCTGTCCCTCAGAATATTTTCCAATAATTTCCCTACCACTGATGTTAGGCTCACTGGCCTGTAATTCCCTGGTTTATCCCTACTACCCTTCTTGAATAATGGTACTACGTTAGCTGTTCTCCTGTCCTCTGGCATCTCTCCTGTGGTCAAAGAGGTTCTGAAAATTTGTGTCAGAGCCCCTGCAATCTCCTCCCTTGCCTCACACAGCAGCCTGGGATACATCTCGTCTGGGCCTGAGGATTTATCCACTTTTAAGCCTGCTAAACCCGCTAGTACCTCCTCCCTCTCAATACTAATTTGTTCAAGTACAGGAAACTTTCTGGTATCCGGCACGGACGGGACCGACGTGGTGCCGGTTCATCATCAATTCCGGATAACCGAACGCTATAGTAAAAGATACGGAGCTCGGAGCTCCGTATAAAGCAACAAACCCAACAGCTTCAAAACAATCGGCACAAGTTGCAAGTGTCTCTGTAGCTTAGCAACAGCTTCAGCTACACCCTTGCACAGCAACAAATGGAGTAAAAAAAGTAATAAAAGTTACCTGAACCGACTCCTGAATTTTGCCGATGGATAGAGCGTTCCGGTTATTTAGGGGCCGGTTAATCGAAAGTTTCCTGTATATCAGAATCCCCCTGCCTGATCTATGCCTACATCGTCCTTCTCCATAGTGAACACAGATGCAAAATATTCATTTAAAAACCTCACCTACATCTTCCGGCTCTAAACACAGATTGCCACTTGGTCCCTAATGGGCCCTACTCTTTCCCTGGTTATCCTCTTGCGCTTAATATACTTATAAAACACCTTGGGATTTTCCTTTATTTTGCCCGCCAGTGTTTTTTCATGCCCCCTCTTCGCTCTCCTAATTTATTTTTTAAGTACCACCCTGCACTTTCTATACTCCTAGGGCTTCCACTGTTTTTAGTCCTTTGTATCTGCCAAAAGCCTCCCTTTTTTCCTAATCCATTCTTGTATATTCCTTGACATCCAGGGTTCCCTGGGGTTGTTGGTCCCACCCTTTACGGGAACATGTTGGTGTTGTAATCTCTCTATTTCCTTTCTGAAAGACTCCCACTGCTCTGATGTGGATTTTCCTACAAATAGCTGATCCCAGTCTACTTTGGCCAGATCCTGCCGTATCATATTAAAATCGTCTTTCCCCCAATTTAGAATCTTTATTTCCAGTCCATCTTTGTCCTTTTCCATGACTACCTTAAATCTCACCAAATTATGGTCACTGTCACCAAAATGCTCTCCTACTGACACTTCTACCACTTGCTTGGCTACATTCCCTAGAATTAGGTCCAGTACTGCCCCCTCTTGTAGGACGTTCTACATGCTGGCTCAAAAAGCCCTCCTGGATGCACTTTAAGAATTCCGCACTCTCTAAGCCTTTCACACTCTTGACTATCCCAGTTAATATTGGGGAAGTTGAAATCCCCTACTACTGTATTACTACCCTATTTTTTCTACACTTCTCTGAGATTTGCCTACATATCTGTTCTTCTATCTCCCCCTGACTGTTTGGGGGCCTATAGTACACTCCCAGCAAAGTGCTTGCCCCCTTTTTGTTTTTAAGTTGTACCCATATGGCCTCATTAGAGGAACCTGCTAAGACATCATCCCTCCTTACAGCAGTAATTGACTCCTTGATTAATATTGCGACACCCCCTCCTCTTTTACACCCCCCTCTGTCTTGCCTGAAGATTCTATACCCCGGAATATTGAGCTGCCAGTCCTGCCCCCTCCCTCAACCATGCCTCTGTGATAGCAACAATATCATACTCCCATGTGTTCATCAATACCTTCAATTCATCTGCCTTACTCGCAAGACTCCTGGCATTAAAATAAATGCCATCCAGCCTTGCCATACTCCCTTGTGCCGTTACATATTTGCTCTGCCTTCCAGGCTGACTTGTTTTTTCCTCTATATTTGGCTGTGCATCACCCCCTACTATAGCTCCACTCCGTATCCCATCCCCCTGCCAAGTTAGTTTAAACCCCCCCCCCCCCCAACAGTACTAGCAAACCTCCCTGCAAGGATGTTGGTCCCGTTCCGGTTCAGATGCAACCCGTCCAACTTGTGCAGGTCCCACCTTCCCCAGAAGCAGACCCAGTGATCCAGGAAACTAAAGCCCTCCCTCCTGCACCAATTCTTTAGCCACGCATTCATCTGCTCTATCCTCCTATTCCTATACTCACTAGCACGTGGCACCGGGAGTAATCCAGAGATTACAACATTTGAGGTCCTGCTTTTTAATCTGCTACCTAGCTCCCTAAATTCTTGTTGCAGGACCTCATCCCTCTTTCTACCCATGTCGTTGGTACCAATGTGAACCACGATCTCTGACTGTTCGCCCTCCCCCTTCAGAATGTCCTGCAGCCGTTCAGTGACATCCTTGACCCTGGCACCAGGGAGGCAACATACCATCCTTGAGTCACGTCTGCAGCCACAGAAACGTCTATCTGTTCCCCTTACGATAGAATCCCCTATCACTATTGCTCTGCCACTCTTTTTCCTCCCCTCCTGTGCAGCTGAGCCACTCGTAGTGCCACAGACTTGGCTCTTGCTGCATTCCCCTGAGAAACCATCTCCCCCATCAGTATCCAAACGGAAAATCTGTTGGAGAGGGAGATCGACCCAGGGGACTCCTGCACTACTTTCCTAGTTCTTTTACTCTGCCTGGCGGTCACCCATTCCCTGTCTGCCTGTGCACTCTTTACCTGCGGTGTGACCACCTCGTTAAACGTGCTATCCACAAAGATCTCAGCTTCGCGGATGCTCCACAGTGACTCCAGCCGCAGCTCCAGCTCCGAAATGCGGATTTCGAGTAGCTGCAGCTGGAGACACTTCCTGCACATCTGTTCGCCCTGGACACCGAAAGTGTCCCTGACTTCCCACATAGCACAGGAGGGGCACTCCATGCTGCCGAGCTGCCCTGCCATGTCCTACCCTTAATTTACTCTTTTTTACTTCCTTTTAAATTAAAAAGAATATTAAATACACTAGTGACCTTACTTCCCTTTAAACACTACTTACTCCAAACTGGAGACCTTACTTTTACTTGCGACTGGACTGTAGAAATACTCACCAGGTCCTACTTGCCAATCAGCTCCTTCCCTGATTATGACGTCACTTTAGCGGTTTCGCAGTTGTTGTTTGACTGCTCCCGCTCTTGGACTCTTTCCTTGGTGTAAAGTAAGAAACAATTCCCAACTTGCAACACTCTGTTTAAACCGCACTTTTATTTTTCTCCAGATGCGGTTGGGGGGGTGTCACAGAGCCGAACCCCCGCTGGTTCTCTGTCCCCTCTTGTGCAGCTTTTTAGCTCCTGCTCTCCTGGAAGCTGACAAATATTAGAAAAAGAAAGGAACGCCTCCCTCCCCGAACTCACCAAACTCGCAGCTTAACACTCTGTTCCGAGCTGCACTCCGTGACAAACTGCACTCTAGCCTCCCTTGTTAAACTTAATCTTTTACCTATAACAAACCTGGGTCTTTATGCTATCAATAAGGGAGAAGAATATAAGGTGGCTGTGGAGGAGTTTGTTGCTTGGGGTTATTGATTTCAAAATCCTTCTGTTCTATCTCTACCCACTTTCAAAACTGTCTACAAACCTACCTCGCTGACCTTCGGTCATCTATTCCCCCCAACTCCTGCTCTGTGTCTCACCCTGTTTTTTCTCCCAGGCCCAGAAATGCGTTTTAACATTTCATTACCTCGAAGGCACCATATATAAATGTAAATTGCACAGGAGAGGAAGCTGAACACATTTCTGGAATGTTTACTTTTTGCCATCTTACTATTGCAGGTATCCTGTCTATGGCCAATGCTGGGCCAAATACCAATGGATCCCAGTTTTTTTTATGCACTGCGAAAACTGAGTGGTAAGTGTATGGTGAATTAGTATTCTCTCTCCAAGTATTCACTGCAGGATTCAGTAGTCACTAATGTCTGTTGTTCAATCTTGCAGGTTGAATGGAAAGCACGTTGTATTTGGTTCTGTGATTGGGGGGCTGGACGTTGTAACAAAGATGGAAGCGTTGGGCAGCTCAAGTGGCAAAACCAAAAAACCCGTTACCATCACTGATTGTGGACAGCTGTCCTAATTTGTTTGTGAATGAAATTTTACAATCTAAATAAAACTTGATCACTTGCCATTCCAGTTTTACTTTGCACTGTAGCATTACATTTTTTAACGACTCATTGCTTTAGACCACTGTTCTCTCAGCCGCGTTCGACTAAAGTGCCCCAAACAGGCAAATCACTCTGGGACCTTCTCTTGAGAGAAGGTTTCTCCGGGTATTTTAAATTTACTCTCTGGATATGGGGCGTCGCTAGCAAGGGCAGAAGGTGGTGGTGAAGCTGCCACCTTGAACTGCTGCAGTCGTGGTGAAGGTACACAGTGCTTGTTGGGTAGGGAGTTCTGGGATTTTGACTCCGCTATTATGCAGGAACGGTGATCTATGTCCAGGTGAGGATGATGTGACTTGCAGGGAAAGCTGGAGGTGATGGTGTTCCCAGACTCCTGCTGCCCATGTCTTTTTCAGGTGATGGAGATGTGGGTTTGGGAGGTGCTGTTGACGAAGCCTTGGTGCATTGCAGTGCATCCTGTGGATAATACACACTAGCCACGGTGTGCTGGTAGTGGATATTTAAGGTGCTGGGCAGCCAATCAAGAGGACTGCTTTATCCTGGTTTCCATCGATCTCCTTTAGTATTGTTGCAGCTGCACCTATCCAGGGGAGAGCTTTCAGTGGTAGGAAATTGGCTGACTGGCAGGAGACAGAGTAGGGATAATGGGCAGGATGTGACTAGTGGCGTCCCACAGGGATCTGTGTTGGGGCCTCAACTATTAATCGTATTTATTAAATAATGGGATAGAGAGCCACATATCTAAGTTTGCCGATGACACAAAGATGGGCGGCTTTGTAAGCAGTGTAGATGGAAGCATAAAATTACAAAGATAGTAGATTAAATGAATGGGCAAAACTGGAAAATGGATTTCAATGTAGGCAAGTGTGAGGTCATTACATTGGACCTAAAAAGGATAGATCAGTGCTTTCAGAATGGTGAAAAGCTGGGAACAGTGGGGCTCCAAAGAGACTTGGGGTCCATGTACGTGGATCATTAAAATGTCAGGAACAAAAAATAATCAAAGGCTGTTGACTGTATGGTGCATCGTAAGCCTAGGCTGGATTCAAGCCCAGGGTCGAGAGTAATGTTCAACATCATCCGCCTCCCTGACGGCATCTGTTCTCCTCAACACTGTCTAACTGTTTCTGTTTTGACAATGGAACCAACATTTTAGTTCCTGGATGCAAGTCTGATAGTTGGAGTTGATCCTTCACTCCCCAATGCCATGATCAGTTTGGGTAGACAGACCCTAGACGTGTGGTAGAACCTAGAACCAAATACAGGAAACTCGATTTACCGGCATCCAAAATCTCGGTTAACCGGCAAAATTCAGGAGTAGGTTCAGTTAAGTTTTACTTCATATTAGTGGCCGTTTCTGGATCTGTGGCTGTGTAACTGGGGTTCTTGCATTTGTTGCTAAGCAACAGGGACGCTTGGTCTGTGGCCGGGGTTCCTGCAGCTGTTGCTAAGCAACAGGGAAGCCTGGATTTGTTGCTGTGTACGGAGCTCTCGTACCTTTTAACTATAACTCTCTGTAATCCGGACTTTTTGATAAACCGGCACCACGCCGGTCCCGTTGGTGCCGGATAAAAAAAAGAGTTTCCTGTACTGTCTTTAATTGGACCAGCAGCAGGTATAGTGGTGGGTACGAACACCGAGGCAGTCGCAGATGGTCATAGAGGCAATAATGGAATTGGAGGGATAGGCAGTGGAGGCAGCAAGTCCATTTCTGCAGGAGGTATTTGTGTATGGGGAGAGATGGGTTTTCTGGTACCTACAGGTTCAATTATTTGTGTTTCAGTGGGGGGGGCGGGGGTCTTTTCATTTGGTTACTGGGAATCCCAATTTTATGTAATTATGTCGTCCATTTACTGATCGTGGCACATGAATGTGGACCCTACTCCAAAGTTAGACATCCTCGACCTACATTACGGTGCATGCCCTCTATTCACCACCAGGGTCCATGTGGTCTGTCGGGTGGATCAAGCGGTGTTTGACCCATTAGTCTGGGAGCTTCACTGTCTCCATGGTTAGGTGTGCTACTTGGCATCGTACAATGTCATGCCGATGAGAAATGCTCAGGTTTGATCCCCACTCCTGGCTGGCCTCCCAAATTCTACCCTATGTAAATTTGAGGTCATCCAAAACTTGGCCGTTCACCCATCACCCCTGTGCCCGCTGACCTACATTGGCTCCCTTGTTTTCAATACCCTTCATGGCCTCGCCCCCTCCCTATCTCTGTAATCTCCTTCAGCCCCACAAACCCCCAAGATATCTGCGCTCCTCTAATTCTGCCCTCTTGAGCATCCCCGATTATAATCACTCAACCATTGGTGGCCGTGCCTTCTGTTGCCTGGGCCCTAAGCTCTGGAATTCCCTGCCTAAACCCCTCCGCCTCTCTACCTCTCTTTCCTCCTTTAAAACCTACCTCTTTGACCAAGCTTTTGGTTACCTGCCCTAATTTGTCCTTTATGTGGCTCGATGTCAAATTTTTTTGTCCTTTAATACTCCTGTGAAGCGCCTTGGGATGTTTTACTACGTTAAAGGCGCTATATAAATACAAGTTGTTCTGCTCAATTGATCTCCGGTGGTGGGGTTTTTTCAATCTTGTCTACAGAGGCCAAATGAAATCAACCAGGTTTCTTGCAGCTGTCAGTCGAGGACTGGCCAACACTCAGTTCTGGGGAATCCAGGTTCAATAGGTTCTTGACCGTTACTGTCTAGGTTTAAACATGACCGGTGGGCACTTGAGGAGGGAAGAAGCTTTTGGGATTGTCTCTAGGGCAGAGTCTGGGTGTCTCCAAACAAATTGGAGAACTATCAACAGATAGTGTGGGACTTGTGATCATCGAAGCACAACATCCTGCTTATTAGCTTAGGTGCTACTTCTGTCTGGGGCGTTGAGGTGGTGGAGATAGGGTAACAAGTAACTCCTTTATGTGGATTTTCCAATTGGGATTCTGTAAATAGTTTCCCCTGATTAATGCTGGTTCTAAAAAAAAAACATCGGAAAAAAACCGATGCGAGTGGTTGAGTTCCTCAGTAATGGAAAAACTTGAGACGTGGTTTATCCAGATAATGGATGGGTTTGATCATTTCAGACTAATGTCTGTTGCTGCAAGGACAGTATTGGAAACTTAACCACCTGTAATCCTCGTAGAAACATAGAAGATAGGAGCAGGAGTAGGCCATTTGGCCCCTCGAGCGTGTTTCGCCATTTAATGAGATCATGGCTGATCATCCAAACTCAGTACCCTGTCCCTGCCTTCTCCCCATATCCCTTGATCCCTTTAGCCTTAAGAAATATATCCAACTCCTTCTTGAATATATTTAATAAGTAGAGAATTCCACCTCATCTCAGTCCTAAATGGCTTCCCCCTTATCTTTAGACTGTGACCCCTGGTTCTGGACACCCCTGGTTCTGGACTCCCCTGCCATCGGGAACATCCTTCCTGCATCTAGTCTGTCTGGTCCTGTTAGAATTTTATAAGTTTCAATGAGATTCCCTCTCATTCTTCTAAACTCCAGCGAATATAAGCCTAATCGACTCAATCTCTCCTCATACGTCATTCCTGTAATCCTCATAGGAACAAATATTTCTGCATGTACCGTCCTCGCCCGTCGTCTACACGGGCACTTTCAAACTGAGTTGCTGGATAGCAGCGAGGCGCAGAAAGCCTCAGTGGTTGTTCATTTCCCTCGTGCTCGCCCAGCAATGCTAAGATCAGTTGTGATGCATCCCCTGCACCTTGGCTGGAATAATATAATTTATCAGGTACCTGTTCTGAATCGCTCCCCGGAAGTGTATTTACACTTGGAGAAAATCAGCAGCTGTGAAGGGGCAGTGACATTTTAATTCAGTCCTAACAAATTGCCGAAGTTAGCTGACAAGTTGACAGTATGCGTCCCTGCTGTGAATGAACCACCGTGGATGGGAAACGACTATTCGGACCCCACTTTGGGTGACTGCACTGTGATGAATAGATTGCCACTAGGTGGCAGCAAAATACAGTACACCAGATGCTCTTTCTTCGCCCCCCCCCAAAAGCAGGACACCGGGGAGAACTCCCCTGCTCTTCTTCAAAATAGTGCCATGGGATCTTTATCATCCAGCTGAGATGCCTCGGGTATCGTATAACAGGGCCGAAAAATTTTAATAACGCACAGAGGGTGAAGAGGACCAGCAATGATTTGTGACCAGCGGCAAAATATGGTACAGAAACAAGAAACACCACTAGTTAAAATAATATTTTTCTTCTGTGGTTTTAACTCCTTGGAGTGGGTGGGGGGGTTGTTATGGTTCCTCTGGAGCAGCTCACCCTCTGGTACCTCATAAAAGTGCTCGTTCTCCATGTTTGGGATTTTGGCCATGAATGCCAGCTGGCTATTCACCTATAGGGTCCATCGCAACCAAACCTGATCTCGCCCTCCTCTGTCACCTATAACTTATGACCTTTCAGCAGCGGTTTGCTGGATGACGATCAGGTGCAGGAACACCGGGTGATGCTCACCTAGTGCTGGCTGTGGCTGATTCTCCTGCCTGTTACTGAGACATCAGCTGGTTTGCCTGCGAGGGGGAGGGAAAGTCGGAGGTCAAACCCACAGCTCCCGGTGTCCAGTTGGAAGTGAAGTCTACAGACCTCTGGCACAAGGGGTGAGAACTCCCTTTTTGTGGTTTAATGCTGATTAATTTTGGAGATTTGGAGACTAGATTGATCCCTGGGGTGAGGGGATTGTCCTGTGAGGAGAGATTGAGTAGATTGGGCTGATACTCGCTGGAGTTTAGAAGAATGAGAGGTGATCTCATTGAAACATATAAGATTCTGAGGGGGATTGACAGGGTAGATGCTGAGAGGTTGTTTCCCACTGGCTTGGAGAGTCTAGAACCAGGGGTCACAGTCTTAGGATAAGGGGTCGGCCATTTAAGACTGAGATGAGGAGGAATTTCTTCACTGAGGGGTGTGAATTTTTGGAATTCTCTGCCCCAGAGGGCTGTGGATGCTGAGTCGTTGAGTATATTCAAGGCTGAGATAGATAGATTTTTGGACTCTAGGGGAATCAAGGGAAAGTGGAGTTGAGGTCGAAGATCAGCCATGATCATATTGAATGGTGGAGCAGGCTTGGGGGGGGCCGTATGGCCTACTCCTGCTCCGAATTCTTATGTTCTGATTTGTTAGTCAGTAAAATTAGATGAGTTGCTAATTTATAGAGTGGCATGCTTTGTTATTTTCTAAGTTATGAGCATTATGAAATTCACTGTAAACTTTATTCTCTTTGTTCATAGGTTTTGTTTAATATAAATCAATTTATTGGTCCACATTTGGCTTCAACTCACTAGAGTGTGTATCAGGCCACCTTCCACAAGATAGAGAAGGGCACATGGGGAATCAAGGGTAAGTGTGAGATTACAGCGTCCAGTTCACACAATGACAACCCAAGTCACCTTATAGTATAAAAGCAAGATATTGCGGATGCTGGAAATACTGAAATAAAAACAGAAAATGCTGGGAATACTCAACAGGTCAGGCAGCACCTGTGGAGAGAGAAACAGAGTTAACGTTTCAGGTTGATGATCCTTCATTTGACACAGATGCTGCCTGACCTGCTCAGTATTTTTCAGCATTTTCTACTTTTATTTCACCCTACAGTATGCCTGAACATTGGAGAGTAAAGGTGAACTGATCATAGGGATTGTGGGATAACAACAGAAAACGCTGGAAAAACTCAGCAGGCCAGGCAATATCCGTGGAGAGAGAAACAGAGTTAACGTTTCGGGTCGAAACCCTTCGTCAGGACTGAGAAAAAAGCAGGAAATGAAACAGAAGAAAAAGCAAGTTTGGGGGCTGGGAAATGGGGGAGGGGATGAAAGAACAAAAGGGAAGGTTTGTGAGAAGTGAAGAGACATTAAGAGATATTCAAGGCGAGATGAGATGGTAATAGGACAGATTAAGAAACAAAAGACGGCTCTAGATGAAGTGTGAAATGCGCTGGCAGAGTGAGAGACAGCTGCCATGTGGGAGAGAGAAAAAGGAAAAGGCACAGACCAAAAGTGTGGATAAAAAATATATAAATATAATGATAGGGGCCGAGGTTATGATCTGAAATTGTTGAACTCGATATTAAGTCCGGAAGGCTGTAAAGTGCCTAATCGGAAGATGAGGTGCTGTTCCTCGAGCATTGTGGGATCTGCTTACTGGAGAAACCAATGATGCTGAAACCAGTGGAATGTCGAGAGCAGAACCAAAACGTTGTTATGGGGGATAATTCTCCAACTTTGCACAGCCAGTGGGAATTTCACCCACCAAGCGTGCGCATCAGAAAGTTGGGAGCACATTGCATGTGATTCCCAACCGTTAATTTATATGATCAGAAAATCACACACAGTCTGAATTTCCAATATGCAATGCCCAGAAATACTTCACTCAAACAGCAAACAATAATCGCTCTGCCTTTAAGCTAATTACACAATTGGGCTTGTAAATAGGTGCTTTGGAAAGGGCGCTAAAGAGCTGGAGATACTGGTAGTATTTGGAGATTTTCCCAATGAGTGATTGATATCACAGGTTCTTTTTTAACTTGAGTCCTGCTTTGATTTGGTGGCATGGCGTTGGAAATAGCAATGAACAAACGGATGAAACTGTATATACGAATATATTGATACATTCAACAACAACAACTTGCATTTATATAGCACCTTTAATGTAGCAAGACATCCCAAGGCGCTTCACAAGAGCGATTATCCAACAAAATTTGACACCGAGCCACATAAGGAGATATTAGGACAGGTGGCCAAAAGCTTGGTCAAAGAGGTAGGTTTTAAGGAGCATCTTCAAGGAGGAAAGAGAGGCGGAGAGGTTTAAGGAGGGAATTCCAGAGCTTGGGGCCTTGGCAGCTGAAAGCACGGCTGCCAATGGTGGAGCGATTAAAATTGTGGATATGCAAGAGGCCAGAATTGGAGGAGCGCCGAGATCTCGGAGGGCTGGAGGAGGTTACAGAGATTGGGAGGGGCGAGGCCATGAAGAGATTTGAAAACAAGGATGAGGATTTTAGTCTGGTTTTGAATACCTCTTAATGTCTCTTCACTTCTCTTTTGTTCTCTCATCCCCATTTCCCAGCCCCCAAACTGGCCTTTTAATCGGTTTCATTTCCTGTGTTTTCTCAGTCCTGACGAAGGGTTTCGACCTGAAGCGTTGACTCTATTTCTTTTCCCACGGATGCTGCCTGGCCTGCTGAGTTTTTCCAGCATTTTCTGTTGTTATTGAGGATTTTAGTAATGGTCTTGACCACAAGGGAGGAGGGAGGGAAGTGAAAATGCTAAGAGGACCCTGGACATGGACATAGCTATTTAAATGGCTTTTAGTAGTTGCTGCTTAACTTACTACATTTGTTGGCACTCAAAATGGTTAAAGAGTATAAGTAGTTTTCAAGGCAAGTAGGAGAGCTAGGGAATTAATACCCTGCCTGCTAAATCAGTAGTTAAAAGCTACAATGGTATTAAATATTCACTGACTCTGCATCCCCAACAGGGAACCAAGCTTAAAGGGACCACTGGCCAGAGATAGGGCTACAGCAGCACTAATTCTCCAACTAACGATCCCTTGAAGCATGGCTCCCTACTGAGAGTGCATGATCGGTGGATGTACCCTTTGCTGTAACGAATGGGTATCAATGGGACGTGAAGGTTGACGGACTTTGTAATAGCTGTGCCTTTTGGCACGAGAAATGGAAAGGATTGCGTTTAGCTTTCGTTTCTGCTTTGTGTTGAGGAGAATTGCAGCGCAAGCCTGTAATTATTGACATTTTCTCCCTTTCACACAGACATGCTGCCTGAAGCTGAGGGAGGGAAGTATAAACAAACCGTTCGTTGCATCTCCTTTAAATGGCACAAAGGTTAGCCATAAAACAGCCCCATGTAATCACTGCAGAAATGATTTATTTGGCCTGAGACCGGACTCAAGTAACGTTGGCTTGAGGAGAAAGTTAGATTGCGCTTCCTCCCCCTTTCCCCTCCCGACTCAGGACTTGCAGCTAGTACGCTACCCAAAGAGCTTCGAGTTACATCCATGTGGTATTCAGCTGTGGTTCAGTGGGTAGCGCTCTCGCCTTGAGTCAGAAGGTTTGTGGGTTCAATCAGGGACTTGAGCACAAAAATCTAGGCTGACGCTCCAGTGCAGAGCTGAGGGAGTGCTGCACTGCTGGAGGGGCCGTCCTTCGGGTGAGACGTTAAACCGAGGCCCCGTCTGCTCTCTCAGGTGGACGTAAAAGATCCCCTGGCCACTATTTTGAAGAATAACAGCGGCATTGTCCCTGGTGTCCTGGCCAATATTTATCTGTCCATCAGCATCACAAAAAAACAGATTATCAAGTTGTTGTTTGTGGGACCTTGCTGTGCGCAAATTGACTGCCGCGGTTCCTACATTTACAACAGTGACTACACTTCAAAAGTACTTCATTGGCTGTAAAGTGCTTTGGGACATCCTGAGTTCATGAAAGGTGCAAGTCTTTTTAAGAAATTCCTGTTAATTGATTGAGGGAAATTTTTACTAAGCACGTGCAGTCTAATTTCTGTGTATATATTTTGAAAGACGTATCTGCTTGCTGGGAGCTGTATTCCTCAGTAGGTGTTGCTATACTACAAGGAATGGTAGAATTTGGATTTCAGCGTGCATCAGACTGCAGTGCATGAGGTTTTAGCAGGCTAAACTCCAGCAGTACCCCTGGGCACAGCTAGAGGTCTTTAAACCTTGGCTCATGCCAACCTTGGACCAAAGCTCCCTAGTCTTGGGTAAGCACAGGGAGAGAGGGTGCACTCCATATTAGGCAAACAGAAACTGTACCTATGTGCAATGTATCAGTTTATAAATTGATCATATATAATTTCTCTACTATATATAAGGGGAAAAAATTTGCAGGGCTACGGGGAAAGGGCAGGGGGAGTGGGACTAATTGGATCGCTTTTTCAAAGAGCCGGCACAGGCACGATGGGCCGAATGGCCTCCTCCGGCGTTGTGTGGTTCTCTAAGTTGAAAAGCAGGTTTCCCGGTAAGCCTTAACCAAGGTTACAGTACTTGGTGTTGCCGCGTGCAGTGCGAGACTCGCATGTCAGGGGGGGGAGCGTCAGAACTGGAGCAATATAAAAACGGTTTTAGTTTGGGACGTCTTGTGAATTTGAACAGAGTTAGCCCAGATCGCATTGCTCTGAGAGCGATCCTGAATTTGCAAACTCATGCTTCATATTGAGCTTAACCGGGGCACCAGCGGAAGGCCACACATTTTGCCTCAGCGTTCTTGAGTTAAGGAAAGTCAGGCGGGGGTGGGGGGGGGGGGGTGGCGGTGGTCCCTGTTCTTAATGTACATGGGCGTGCTCAGTAGCGACCCATGCCACTGGCGGAGGGGGTGGGGGGGTCCCTTCATCTGCTTGGCATTAGTGGACTCCCATGACGCTGGGGATGCATCTAGGGTGCCCACCATTGTATCCAAGGCAGAAACTCTGGCAGAGGTGAGCCACCCTGGGCAGAGCCTTCGTCGCCCCCCACCCCCTCCCAGAAAGATGATTTAGCTGCACGCCCCCCACCCCAACCCTCTTGGCCGTATGAAAAATATTTTTTTCCCCAACGATATTAAGTTCCCCTTTGGGTTCCAGGACTGATACATGTTGGACTACCACATGGTTCCCATAGTCCCCCCTTGGTTGGTTGGTATCACCAGACGGACGTGCACTGACCATTCGCTCGGTCCCATTGAATGCCTACGGTGCAGGGAATAGTAAATCTCCTGGCCCCTTCCCAACTTCATTATGATGGTGCGCTTGTAAGAGCACATGGGGGCCCCTCCCTGACAAAATCACCCCGGATCCTTTGGCACTCGGGTAGGTATCCGGATCCTGGACTCGTTTCTAGCCGTTGCGGTATATTCCTGCTATAGTTACAATACAATGGAACAGCCTTCGATTTACAGCCTCTGTGCTTTACCCCCCCCCCCACCCCCGCCTCAAGGGCAAACCTCAGATTAAAGAGGAGGGGCAGAATCACAGAGATACGGGGTAGTATTGCCTTGCCTTACATTAGAACATTATGGCCCCGATATTGCCAGGGGCGGATTGCGTAGGCAGTGGGGGGGCGGATTTTCGGACGGGGAACCCAGAAGTCCGGGTTTACCCGCGTGCAGTGGAGTTTTAACTCCCCAACGTCTGACTTTTCTCCTTGACAGGTTCCCCGCCCGGGAGTCAGCCTGATTGACAGGCTTGGCTTCCAGTTGGGCGGGGAGGACTCTCGAGTGGACCGCAGAACTTGGTAGAGAGCCTGCAGCTGCTAGTGGGGGGTGGGGGAGGGGGGAGTCCTGTCCCCGACCCCGGGGGGGAAGGGGGGCGGGATGATTCCAGGTGGGGGTCCAATCCCTGACCCTGGGGTGTGGCCGATGGTGGTGGTGGGGTTCTGGTCCCCAACTCCGGGGGTCTTTATATGCGGGGTGGGCCTGATGGGGGGAGCTTGGGGGCCAGTGGGGGGGGGGACACTCCAGCTCCTCCTGACCCACAAGCCGTGCTGTAAAGGCATTTACCTTCTCCCCGAAGTTGTCCTCGCCTCCCTTCAGCTGCCGGGTTTCCCGAGGCTTGGGAAACCCGGCTGGCCACAGTTAAAACTGCAAAACAGGTTAAATCAGAGGCTGCCAGCCTCATTAAAATATTTAAATTGCCAACCCGCCTCCTGGGACCGGATTCGCTGCCTGCCCCTTGTCCCGCCTCCGTTAAACCCAAAAGTGGGCGGGTTGGAGTCGGGCTTGAGATTTTTTTAAATTTTAACTTCTGATCCGACCCCAACCCACCCGTTTTTTGGATGTTTAAAATTCACCCCCTAGGTGTCTCTCAAGTGCTGTCTGATCATATGCACAAATGGTTGGGAAATTTAGAAGGGCTTTTGTTTCTGGCCCTTGCAATTACTGCTTGTGTTACAGTTAGAAACACTGATCGTTAAATTGATAGCACTTCGAAAATCCAGTCCCTGCCTTTGCACAGAACCTTTTCACCACCCCTCCTCCAAGAAAAATCATTTTAGCTGGTAGCGCCTCTGATCCAGATGGTTGAAGGCACAAGCCTAACTACAGACTTGAGCACATAATCCAAGCTGATGTTTCAGTGTGGCACTGAGGTTGCTGCAATGTCAAAGGACGCTGCCTTTTTTTTTTAACTGGTCCCTTTTACTGATAACCAGCTTTTTATTTCCAGATTTTGTTTACGCTGACTTCAGATTCTCAATCTGACATGGTGGGGTTTCAGTAAGAGATGTTGGAGACTGAAACGCAATTCTAAATTCATTAAAATGCAGACACGCTGTTATTTAACTGAGGGACGAATCAAGGGGTTTTTTGAGTTAAAATTACACGAGGCCTGAATTGAGAGCCCCTTTTCCTCCTTGGAGGCCTCCCGTTCCTGCACTCTGATCCGGCTGCAATCGTGTAAACAATGTCTCCGTGACTTGCGGTTGTAAATGCAAACAAGAGCAAGCTTAAAGTCTATGATTTTTCAGCTTAATATAGGAGCCGATCTGGCCAGTGTTGCTGAGGGGACAGCTCTCTTACACGTGGATATTTAACTCAGAGCAACTCTTTACTTTGAAATGGTTCTGCCTTATTCAGAAGAGAGCATTTAGGACAAGTTTGCTTCAAAAGACTTGACATCTTACTCCCGGCAACCCTTGTGCAATAATGTAGTTTAGTATTTCATAAACTTACAGTCGATATCCTCATCAGCTAGATCTAGTTCTGGGCAATGAAGTGGGGCAAGTGCAGTGGAAGCGCATTTGGGAAACAGTGACCACAATATCAAAAGGGAATTGGATATATACTTGAAAAGAGAAAAATCTACAGGGCTGACGTAAGAAAACTACTAGACACTTGGTCTAAGCGTTAAACAAAGCTTTAATCAACTGTTTTACAACATGGAGGTCTAGTTGTGTCCTTCACTAGTTCCTGTTAAGAATGTCCTGTGCAAGCTGGGCCCATGCCCGAGTATTTATACTCTCCCTGGACAGCGCCACCTGTAGGCCGCTCAGTATTATTTCATAAGTCTTTCATGAATGACTGATTCATGTCAAGGGCTATGGGGAAAGCGCAGGTGAGTGGGACTAATTGGATAGCTCCAGATGGCACAGATGGACCAAATGGTCTCCTTCTGTGCTGTAAGATTCTGTGAACACAGGCCAAGTCTTACCTTTGTGATAGTCCTGCAGATGAATGTTTACATCTTGTGTCACAGGCTGAATCAAGTAAATTTAACCATGAGATGACTATAAGAACATAAGAATTAGGAGCAGGAGTAGGCCATTGGGCCCCTTGAGTCTGCTCCGCCATTCAATAAGATCATGGCTGATCTGATCTTAGCCTCAACTCCACTTTCTCGCCCGCTCCCCATAACCCTCGACTCCCCTGTAGCTCAAATGTCTGTCTATCTCAGCCTTGAATATATTCACTGACCCAGCCTCCACAGCTCTCTGGGGTAGAGAATTCCAAAGATTCACGACCCTCTGAGAGAAGAAATTCCTCCTCATCTCCGTCTTAAATGGGTGCCCTCTTATTCTGAAACTGTGCCCCCTAGTTCTAGATTCCCCCACGAGGGGAAACATCCCTGTCAAGCCCCCTCAGAATCTTATATTTCAATAAGATCACCTCTCATTCTTCTAAACTCCAATGAGTATAGGCCCAACTTGCTCAACCTTTCTTCATAAGACAACCCCTTCATCTCCGGAATCAACCCAGTGAACCTTCTCTGAACTGCCTCCAATGCAGGTATATCCCTCCTTAAATAAGGAGACCAAACCTGCTCGCAGTCCTCTAGGTGTGGTCTCACCAGCGCCCTGTACAGTTGTATTTAAGAGAGCCGCCTGTCCAGAAGCCTAACTAAGAATTGCCTGACGGGAATCCGGGGCATTTTGACTGCCCACCTGCCTAAATTCTATCGGTGACTGAGGTTAAAATCACCCCCAGTCACACACAGCTGCATTTTAGCAACAGAATAACACATTGTGAGTTATATCTTATCTATCCTTATCTAACAGCAAATCCAGTGCCCTATTGTGAGCAATGCCATTGTCGATCAGTTAGTATCAGGAAAGACTGAACAGGCTGGGGCTCCTTTCTCTAGGAAAGAGAAGGCCGTGGGGTGACCCGATAGAGGGCTTTAAGGTCATGAAATGGTTTGATAGGGTAAACGTAGAGAAGATGTTTCCACTTGTGGGGAAGTCGAAAACTAGGGGCCATAAATCACAGATACCCCACAGTGCAGATAGAGGCCATTTCGGCCCATCGAGCCTGCACCGACACATATCCCACCCTATCCCGGTAACCCCACGTATTTAATCCCCCTAACACTAAGGGTCAATTTATCATAGCCAATCAACCTAACCCGCACATCTTTGGACTGTGGGAGGAAACCGGAGCACCCGGAGGAAACCCACGCAAACACGGGGAGAATGTGCAAACTCCACACAGACAGTCACCCGAGGCTGGATTCGAACCCAGGTCCCTGGCGCTGTGAGGCAACAGTGCTAACCACTATGCTATAAGATTGTCACTAACAAGTAGATAGGGAATTCAGGAAAAGCCAGAGAGTGGTGAGAATGCGGAACCCACTACCACAAGGAGTGGTTTCCCACATTACAACCGTGACTACACTCCAAAATAGTACTTCATTGGCTGTCAAGCGCTTTGAGACGTCCGGTGGTCGTGAAAGGCGCTGTAGAAATGTACGTCTTTTCTTTTTAGCTGAGGCAAGTAGCATAGATGCATTTAAGGGGAAGCTAGATAAGCGCATGAGGGAGAAAGGAACAGAGGGTTGTGTTGATGGGGTGAGATGAAGAGGGGTGGGAGGAGGCTCGTGTGGAGCATAAACAGCAGCATGGACCAGTTGGGCTGAATGGCCTGTTTCTGTGCTGTAAATTCTATGTAATGTTCCAAATTAAATCTTTTCTTAGTTCATATTAAATTGAAAATTAATTATCACCTCCTTCAATTTAACTTGTTCAGATTACGCACAGTCTGAATGCTGAGTAGCCCAAATTGCTCACCTGGGCACACAAACCGTAATTATTCAAGACAGATGTTCCACAGCGTTTTTCAGTTTTGGATGCTACTTTAAGAAAATAAATAAAATGTTTGAACCTCAGAAAAACAAGCAGACGGGGGGAGGGGGGGAGGGGGGTGGTGCTGCCAGATCACACAAGGACGGAGCGACATATGAGAGAGGTGAGCAATGTTCCCTCTCATTATTTTTTTTCCATGCACAGTCCCTTTAAATTTGCAGCAGGCGAGCATGCACGGCCCCTTTAAATTTGCAGCATGCGGCAACAGCTGATGACTGGCCTGCGCAGGACCTCCTGATTGATTGGGGGGGGGTCGGAATCGTTGGGAGGCGAGTGTTACTATGACAAATGCCCCTCTCAGAAAAGCCTGCTTCTGTACACTGCTACTGGAAGCAAAGGCAGGTGTCCACTGAGATAGCTGGCAGCACTGTCTGGTTCTCTTCTTCCCTAAGGGTTGATCGTGCTGGCAGATTTCCCTTGGGTGAGTGGGCTTTATTCATCGTGCTCACCTGTGGAACTTCCTCCGCCCCCCCCAAAAAAAGCTGTTAAGACTGGGGAGTGTAACGTCCGTGTGTAATTGAGACACGGACTGCAGGAGTTGGTGATAACAGGTGTTTACTGAACGGAGACAAAAACTGGAACTACTATGCAAGGTTACTACACAGGCTTATATACAGGGGTGGTCACTACTGGTACTGCAGTGTACAGGGGCTGCAGAATATAGTTCCTTCTTCAGGTTACATACACTACAATTCCTCCCCTTTTAGCTAAACAGTACATAACATTCGATTAATAATTAAATAACATATTTACAATTACAGTTGCCATATACATTAGCTGAAGGTAATCAATTATAAATTCAGTCTTTGAGGAGGCTTCCTGATTCTGTCCGGATAACGCCTCTTTGGGGTATCAGGTTCTTCTGGCAAAGTTGATTCGGGATCAACGTCGTTGTTTGGTTCGTCTGCTTCCAATATCACCAATTCTGAGGTAGATGCAATTGGTACTTTGGTTTCATCACCAGGTGTATAGGATCGCGGTGTAGATTTGACGTTTTCCAGTGACTCTAGAATCTGGTCAGCATGGCGTCTTACAATGCTCTCTCCAACGTCCACGGTATACATTAGAGGTCCTTGCCGTGTGCAGATCGTTCCTGGCTGCCATTTCTCTGTGCGGTAGTCCCGGGCCAAAACTGGTTGACCTATCTTGAAACTCCTGGTTGGCCTTTCATTCATATTCTGAAACGGCCTATTCTCCACATCTCTTCTGATGCTTGGCTTAACCAAACCCAAGTGACATCTTAGTCTTCGATTGAAGAACATCATGGCTGGAGTTTGGTTGGTAACCGCATGTGTCAAACAAGAAGTTATCCACCTTGTGTTGTAGGGGTATGTCTTCATTACACATTGCCTTGATAGCCTTCTTGAATGTTTGAACGAACCTCTCAGCCGATCCATTGGTGGCTGGATGATATGGGGCGGATGTGTAATGCTTAACACCATTGTTCTTTAAGAACCTCTGGAACTCTTCAGACACAAACTGTGGCCCATTGTCGGAGCAAATCTGTTCAGGCAGCCCATTTCTGGCGAATATGGTTCGTAAGACTGTGATAGTTTTTTCTGTGGTGGTTGAGGACATTTTTATTACCTCTGGCCACTTTGAATGTGCATCCACCGCAATTAAAAACATCGAGTCCATAAATGGACCAGCAAAATCAATGTGCACCCTTTGCCATGGAGATGAGGGCCACTCCCATGGATGTAGAGGGGCTTGTGGTGGGGCGTTTTGGACCTTCTGGCATCCTGTACAGCTCTTGGTCATCTCTTCGATTTCTCTATCGATTCCCGGCCACCACACAAACGCTCTGGCTAAGTTCTTCATTTTTACCCCTCCCAGATGACCCTCATGAAGCTCATTGAGCACTCTATCCTTCAATTTGGGTGGAATTACTACTCTGGATCCACACATCAATGTTCCTCGGCACACTGACAGCTGTTCTCTTCTCGCCGAGAATGCTGGCAACAGTGGTTCGCCATGTGCTGGCCATCCCTTCACCGTTAATTCATAGACCCTGGAGAGTGTCGGGTCATTTCGTGTTTCCTTTTCTATGTTTGCATTCGTCACAGGTAGACATTCGACTATGGTCGAGTGGAATATCTCCACAGGATCCACTGCAGGTGCTTCGTCCACCGTCGGCAACGGTAGGTGCGACAATCCATCAGCATTCCCATGCTGTTTAGTTCCTTTGTACTCGATGTCATATTGGTGTGCCCCTAGGAAAAGGGACCACCTCTATAGCCGTTGTGCTGTCATTATCGGGACGCCCTTCTGAGGGTTGAAAATGGAGACAAGAGGTTGATGATCAGTTAGTATAGTAAATTTCTGTCCGTGCAGGTAGTGATTGAACTTCTTCACCCCCCACACCAGGCTGAGGGCCTCTCTGTCAATCTGGGCGTAGTTACGCTCGGCTAAAGTTAACGAGTGTGACGCAAAAGCTATCGGCCTCTCTGAACCATCAAGGAATTTATGTGACAGTACCGCTCCAATGCCGTAGGGAGACGCATCACACGCCAGTCTTATCGGTAGTGATGGGTGGTAGTGAGCCAATACTTCTCTTGAAGTGATCAGGTCTTTACACTTCTGAAAGGCCCGCTTACATTCATCGCTCCATTTCCATGCTACTCCAGTTTGTAGTAGGGCGTTCAGTGGATGCAGAATTGTGGACAAATTCGGCAAAAACTTATGGTAGTAATTCACCAATCCGAGGAATGACCTCAGTTGCGACACATTTTCAGGCGCTGGAGCCTTAACTACCGCTTCAATTTTGTCAGGGGACTTATGTAACCCCTCTTCATCAATCACGTGGCCACAATACGATATCTGTTTCTTAAAAAACTCGCACTTGGGGTGATTGGCTCGTAGCCCATGTTCTCTTAGTCTAGTGAGCACCTGCTCTAGGTTGGCAAGGTGTTCACTGTCATTTTGACCTGTCACTAGGATGTCGTCCAAGTAACACTGAGTCCTCGGAATCCCTTGCAGGACTTGTTCCATCGCTCTTTGCCATATCGCTGGAGCTGATGCTACTCCGAATACCAGTCGATTATACTGGTAAAGACCTTTGTGAGTGTTTATCGTGAGATATTTCCTGGAGGATTCTTCAACCTCCATCTGCAAATATGCTTGTGCTAGGTCAATTTTTGTAAAACGCTTCCCTCCAGATAGTGAGGCGAAAATATCTTCTATCCTCGGAAGAGGATACTGTACTGTGAAGGACTGGGTTCACAGTCACCTTGAAGTCCCCACAGATGCGAACCTTCCTTGGCTCCTCAGACTTATTGTTTAACGTTTTCTTCATGACAGGAACGATGGGTGTCGCCCACTCGCTCCAGTCAACCTTAGATAACACGCCTGCATTCTCCAGATTCTCCAGCTCTGCTTCGACGGCTGGGCGAATTGCATACGGTACCGGTCTTGCTTTGAAAAACTTGGGAATTGCATTCTCTTCTATTTTTATCAAGGCGGTTACGCCTTTAAGAGTTCCCAGTCCTTGTTGAAATACCTCTTTAGCGTTAGCTAAGATTTTTGACAATCGTCCAGGTGTGACGTCGTCATCCTTTTTACCAGCCACAGTCAGTGCCTGAATGGAGTGCCAGTCTAAACTTATCTTTCTGATCCATTCACGTCCCAATAACGGTGGTCCACCATCTTGCAGTATGTACAGATACAATTTCTGTATTTCCTTGCCGTTGTATTCGACAGGCACCCTTATTTTCCCTCTGGGGTATACTTTCTGCCCCGTATACGTCTTCAAGACAATGGATGTGTCTTTCAAGGGTATGTGTGAGAATAGCCGCTCGTAGTCTCGTCGATTCATGACGGTCAGGGCTGATCCTGTATCCAATTCCATTTTGACTTGGGACCCTGCTATCGTGAGGGTGACCCAAATGGTTCGGTGATCCACTTTTGCGATTACGTTGTGTAGTTTGAGACAGCTTAGTCTCTTGTTCCCAGACTCACTATCGCTCTTCTGGTCTTCGGAACTACTGTCCGTCATCTTTTGTACTTTCCTGTACTGTTCCTTAGTAGCATTTTTGTTGTCGTTAGTCTTCTTCCCGGACCTGCAAACTCGTGCAATGTGTCCCATCTTTCCGCATTGCCTGCATGTTTTATCCTTGGACCAGCAGTCCTTCTGGTCATGGGTTGTTCTCCCGCAGCGATAACATTTTTCAAATCCCCGTGTCATTTCATGGGTGCCGTATTCCTGTGGCTTTTGCTGTATTTCCGTAGCTCCCCTTGCTGCTGCATCGTACGATACTGCCACGCTGAAAGCCTTATCTAGCGTCAGCTCTTTCTCTGAGAGTAACCTCTTCTGGGTTCCTTCACTCAGGAGTCCACAGACAAATTTGTCCCGTAGGGTATCTGCCAGTCCTGCTCCGAACTGGCAGTGCTTCGATAGCCCGCGTAGTTCCGTAAGGTAATCAGCATTGCTCTCATCTTTATGCTGATTTCTCTTGTGGAATTTAAATCTTTCTGCTATCAGCAGCGGTGTAGGATTTAGGTGTTCCTGTAGGATATCAACAATTTCGTTAAAACTCTTCGCCATCGGTTTGACTGGAGTGATCAGGTTCCGCAATAGGCCGTACGTTCTTGCGCCCATTAAGTTTAGTAGTACCGATGCCTTTTTCTCATCGGCTACTTCATTTGCCTCGCAATATACTTCGACTCTTTCCACATACGTGGTCCAGTCTTCTATTGCATTATCGAAGGCAGTGATGTTGCCAGTCTTTGACATCTTGGAGATCTAATATGGCGCCTCCCACGCTTTGCCTTCTTCCCCGATTGAACAAAATGGCGCCTCCCGCGCTTTGCCTTCTTCCTCGCCGGATTAAGATGGCGCCTCCCGCGCTTTCTGCCTTCCCGCTGCTGCTAGCGCTGTTGCTGGTGTTTTTATGCCTTGATGGCGATGCCCTATGGTCTTCGCGCGCTTTCCCCCGCGCTGCTGCCAACGCCGCTCTCCGCGGTCCCCGTGGCAAACGGCAGCTCCTCGCGGCTTTCTGCGCTTCTAATTTCTTTAATTTTAATTACTGTTCCCGTTGTCAGAGCAGACCCTATGGGACACTTCCCTCCCTCTTCTCGGGTCTGTACGCTGCCCGGCTTCGTAGCACCGGCCGCGCCCTGTGTGCTCCACCCTCTCTCTCTCTCTCTCCTCTTCCTGACAACGCTGCTCGGCCCCGTTGAAAAGCCACCCGATCGAGCTCTAGCCCGCCGCAGCCCAGGAAGGATCAGTGTACTACCTGCCACCAGCCCGATTAGCTGGAACACCATAGACTGGATAACCAAGCCCCGCTCTCGACAGCCTCTCCTGCAAATCTTCTAATTCGATGAATCAGAGGGCGGTTGCCCACGGTCGACGCCCGTTTCTGCTGTTTGTTTTTTTTTTCTTTTTGGATTTCTTCCTTCTGGCCTCGACCTCCAATAACTTAGCTTCAGGGATGGATCCCCGTGAGGTGGTGCAGAACTGTAGGTAAGTTCGGATCTGTTCGTCGCCAGTGTAACGTCCGTGTGTAATTGAGACACGGACTGCAGGAGTTGGTGATAACAGGTGTTTACTGAACGGAGACAAAAACTGGAACTACTATGCAAGGTTACTACACAGGCTTATATACAGGGGTGGTCACTACTGGTACTGCAGTATACAGGGGCTGCAGAATATAGTTCCTTCTTCAGGTTACATACACTACAGGGAGGTCAATTAAAAATTTCAAAACTGAGTTTTGTTCGGCAAGGGCATTAAGGGATCGAGGCAGGTAAATGGAGATAAGATACAGATCAGCCAAGATCGAACTGAATGGCGGAACAGGCTCGAGGGGCCTGTTCCATTTAAGGGGAAGCTAGTTAAACACATGAGGGAGAAATGGATTGAAGGATATGTTGATAGGGTGAGATGAAGTAGGGTGGGAGGAGGCTCATGTGGAGCATAAACACCGGCACGGGCCAGTCGGGCCCAATGGTTTCAGATCACGGCACTGCAATTTTATTTGAATTAGCAGCACCTTGGCAAGTCACATGGTCTAAGCCCCCAGCAGGCCAGGTGTTGATCAAGGTTCCGATACCCATGAGCCAGTGGAGTTAGCTCGCTGCACCTGATAATAACCGTACTGTGCACAGAGAACCTAGAATGCCCCAGGGTCAGGTACGTGCGTGTGCTAAGCTAAGAATAAAGAGCCTTAATTCTGTAACTGCAGTACTGAGAGATTATGTCTAAAATTCCAAGCAGGCCTTGAAGTATTGGTGTTCTTTTGGAGAATGGTTTTCAATTTTAAAAGGAGCACTTCTGTAAACTGGAGAGCTGCCAATTTTGGAGTGAGTCGAGCAGGTTTGTTTTAAGTTTGATGTGCCTTCAATAACCACAAAACTAGTAGTTATAGACTTTAACAAGTTGGCTTTTAATCACTAAGATCAGAGCTAACATCTCAACACACTGACTGGCTCGCAGGAATGAGTCATACAGATCCTGGGATCTTTATGTAAGAGAAGTCAGGGGCGGAGCCAAGAGCCAAGACCTGGAACCTTCCAGGTTAGTCAGGAAAGAGGAAGTGAAACTATACACCGTGTGGGGGAGGGTAATATACATGAGTGCAAAACGAATACAGGCAAGAACGAATACAGGCAAGAACGAATACAGGCAAGACAAACAGATTTCATTACAAAGTTAAAGGATAGCAATGGGCAGAGATAGAGAGAAAATAAAGGGAATATCGTCACTGTTGTAACGTAGAAAACACGGCAGCCAATATGCCACAGCAAGCCCCCACAAACAGCAATCTGATAATGACCAGATAATCTGTTTTTTTAGTGATGTTGATTGTGGGGTAAATATTGGCCAGGATACCGGGGATAACTCCCCTGCTCTTCTTAGAAATAGTGCGGTGGGATCTTTTACGTCCACCTGAAAGGGCAGACGGAGCCTCGGTTTAATGTCTCATCTGAAAGACAGCACCTCCGGCAGTGCGGCACCCCCTCAGCACTGCACTGGGAGCGTCAACCTAGATTTTTGTGCTCAAGTCTCTGGAGCGGGACTTGAACCCACAACCTTCTGACTCAGAGGCGAGGGTGCTGCCCACTGAGCCACAGCTGTAAAAATATTGTACCTATTCACTGCAGTATCTTTCGCCATCAGTGGCCTATCAGGGTAGTTACCGTGCTTCCACTAAAGGATAGTATTTATCTTAACAAACAGCTCTTGCTTTGCAAGCACTGGCGTAGATTACTACTTTCTTCCCTTCACGAGGAATGGCTCCAAATGGAGACTTTGTCCTGCATCTACTGTGAGTTTAAATTGCACTATCCCCAAGGGTCAAAATAAATCCTCCACTCTGGGAGGACAAAACATCCTGGGGATTCACCATTGACCAGAAACTGAACTGGACCAGTCACATAAATACTGTGGCAACAAGAGCAGGTCAGAGGCTGGGTATTCTGCAGCGAGTCTCACCTCCTGACTCCCCAAAGCCTTTCCACCATCTACAAGGCACAAGTCAGGAGTGTGATGGAATACTGTCCACTTGCCTGGATGAGTGCAGCTCCAACAACACTCAAGAAGCGCGACACCATCCAGGACAAAACAGCCCGCTTGATAGGCACCACATCCACCACCTTAAACATTCACTCCCTCCACCACCGGCGCACCGTGGCTGCAGTGTGTACCATCTACAAGATGCACTGCAGCAACTCGCCAAGGCTTCTTCGGCAGCACCTCCCAAACCCGCGACCTCTTCCACCTAGAAGGGCAAGGGCAGCAGCCGCATGGGAACACCACCACCTCCAAGTTCCCCTCCAAGTCACACACCATCCTGACTTAGAAGTATATCGCTGATCCTTCATCGTCGCTGGGTCAAACTCCTGGAACTCCCTCCCTAACAGCACTGTGGGAGTACCTTCACCACACGGACTGCAGCGGTTCAAGAAGGCGGCTCACCACCACCTTCTCACAGGCAATTAGGGATGGGCAATAAATGCTGGCCTTGCCAGCGACGCCCACATCCCATAAACAAATTTAAAATGTTTTTTAAAAACATACGTGTCCCTTTCACCATTAGCATTTGGGTTCAAACCCAACCCAGACTGAGGCCATCTCCTCTCATGCTTGTGAGTATCTGAAGTGAAATTAATTTGGTTCAGTCTCAGCTCAGTTCCTCACCAGTACAAGTTGACAGCCTATAATTTGGCACAAAATCGGCAGAGGCCAGAAGAATGGCTGGGATGAGAAATAGAGAAAGGTAAATTGGTGCAGTAGACAGTTGAGGTTACAGCACAATCCCAGGGCCGCGCAGCTTTCCTCTACACGGACTTCATGTTATATCTGAGCCTGGGTGCAAAATGTGGGTGCATTATATTCCCAGTAATTCAGATTCCTGGTTATGTTCTCTGCAACTTTATTCTGATGAAATAATTCAGTACTTTCCAGAGGCTGTAAAGACAGTACTTACAGAGGCCCAGCTTTACTGTAGACATCCTTTAAGGAATTCTTCTGTTCACGTTTCTTATCCATTAGTATTTGATTTATGTATTAACATAGAAACATAGAAGATAGGAGCAGGAGTAGGCCATTCGGCCCCTCGAGCCTGTTCCACCATTTAATGAGAACATGGCTGATCATCCAAATTCAGTACCCTGTCCCTGCTTTCTCCCCATATCCCTTGATCCCTTTTGCCTTAAGAAATATATCTAACTCCTTCTTGAGTATATTTAATAAGTTGGCCTCAACTGCCTTGTGTGGTAGAGAATTCCACAGGTTCACCACTCTCTGGGTGAAGAAATTCCTCCTCATCTCTGTCCTAAATGGCCTACCCCTTATCCTTAGACTGTGACCCCTGGTTCTGGACTCCCCCGCCATCAGGAACATCCTTCCTGCATCTAGTCTGTCTAGTCCTGTTAGAATTTTATAAGTTTCAATGCGATCCCCTCTCATTCTTCTAAACTCTAGCGAACTTAGGTTGGCATTGGATACAATTTTAATCTTTCTCTTTTTCTACGCTTTCATTTCATGTTATCTAGTTCTAGGCTCTTTGAATAATTGGACCTGATTTAAAAACCAGATGGAGGAAATTAGCTGTCTGAGTTAAGTCCACTGGCACAGTATTGCACTATATTGAAGACAAACCTCAGAGTAGATTTTTGGGCCTCTTTGTTTGATTGGCACACATGTTGCACATTTACTTGCCAATTTGTTATGATATGTATTTGCTATCCCACTGCCTGGGTCAATGCACGCTACACTTGTGCATTTGGAAGGTACATTCAAGATTAATAAAAGTGTACATGAAGTGTATGTTAACAACAACACACACACAGGAGAAGCGAGTGTGTACTTGTGAACACACACACGCACACACTCTGAGATCTTTAGAGTACGGTAGAGCCAGAAAGTCGGACAACAGCATCACGGACAGTAATATATGCCTGGCAGGAGAACGTCACGTTGAATTGATTGTAACGCAAGTGCTAATTATAAAGAGAAACAGTTACCGATAAAGGAGGGTAACGGGAGCCAAAGACAACAGAATAACGAGCAGGTGAGGGTGAAGAAAGAAAGACTTGCATTTCTACAGCGCCTTTCACGACCACCGGACATCCCAAAGCACTTTACAGTCAATGAAGTACTTTTTGAAGTGTAGCACTGTTGTAGGAAACGCGGCAGCCAATTTTCACACAGCAAGTTCCCACAAACAGCAATGTGATAACTACCAGATAATCTGTTTTTCTTATGTTGATTGAGTGATAAATATTGGCCCAGGACACTGGGGATAACTCCCCTGCTCTTCTTCAGAATAGTGCCGTGGGATCTTTTACATCTACCTGAGAGAGCAGACGGGGCATCGGTTTAACGTCTCATCCGAAAGACGGCCCCTCCGACAGTGCAGCACTCCCTCAGCACTGCACTGGAATGTCAGCCTAGATTTTTGTGCTATGAGTAACTGGAGTGGGAACTTGAACCCACGATCCTTCTGACTCAGAGGCGAGAGTGCTGCCCACTGAGCCACGGCTGACACTTAGTAACAGGCTGTACCTCCGCCTCTCCAGAACAGAGCAGTAACACTCCACCTGAGGGATTGACAGGGTAGATGCTGAGAGGTTGTTTCCCCTGGCTGGAAAGTCTAGAACTAGGGGGCATAGTCTCAGGATAAAGGGTCGGCCAAATAAGACTGAGATGAGGAGGAATTTCTTCACTCAGAGGGTGGTGAATCTTTGGAATTTTCTACCCCATGCAATCAAGCCCAGGAATCAGAGCAGGCTGCATCTGCTTTAAGTTGTGCACAGACCTTTGAGAGGAGTATCCATATCAGCAGAAAAGAATGATCAGGTACAAACGGAGAATTTGCAAGCAAGCTGCATGACCGCCAAGGTTAACAAGGGAGGAAAGACAGTGCAACAGTAGGCAGTCAAAGAAAAGGATTGTTAGGATATTACTGCGGAAGAACCAAAGGGAGGTTATATGGCAAGGCTTGCAGGGATGAAATAAATAGGGTGGGAGGAGGCTCACATGGAGTTCTGATGAAGGGTCCCAGACCTGAAACATTAACTCTGTTTCTCTCTCCACGGATGCTGCCTGGCCTGCTGAGTATTTCCAGCATTTTCTGTTGTTATTTCAGATTTCCAGCATCCGCAGTATTTTGCTATTATAAAGGATTGCCATATTCACTCCAGAACAGAGCAGTAACACTCCACCTGAGGGGGATCGACAGGGTAGATGCTGAGAGGTTGTTTCCCCTGGCTGGAGAGTCTAGAACTAGGGTGCATAGTCTCAGGATAAGGGGTCGGCCAAATAAGACTTGAGATGAGGAGGAATTTCTTCACTCAGAGGGTGGTGAATCTTTGGAATTTTCTACCCCTGAGGGCTGTGGATGTTGAATCATTGAGTATATTCAAGACAGAGATCGATAGATTTTTGGACTCTAGTGGAATTAAAGGATATGGAGATCGGGCGGGAAAGTGGAGTTGAGGCTGAAGATCAAGCCATGATCTTATTGAATGGCGGAGCAGGCTCGAGGGGCCGTATGGCCTACTCCTGCTCCTAGTTCTCATGTTCTTGCCGCTCATTGTTCCTTCACCTCACCACAACTTTCTTTCTTTTCAGCTCTGCGACCGCTTGGCTCGGCTGGTAACACTCGCACTGTTGAGTCAGACGGTGGTGAATCGCCCCACTGAAGGACTCGAGTACATAAGCTAGGCTGTACTGAAGGAGTGCTGGATTGTTGGAAGTGCTGCCCTTCCAATGGGATATTAAACCGAGACCCTGCCTGCTGGGTCAGGTGGATATTAAAAAATACCCAAGCTTCCGGTCGCCTGTCATTTTAATTCTCCGCCCCACTCCCACTCTGGCCGCTCTGTCCTCAGCCTCCCACATTGTTCCAATTAAGCTGAACGTAAGCTCGAGGAACAACACCTCATCTTTTGATTAGGCAATTTACAGCCTTCCTGAATCAACATTCAGTGCAACAATTTCAAATCATAACCACTTCTCAGATTTTTTCAGACGGCAGCTGTTGGTGATGATTCTGATATTCCCATTTACACCTCCTCTAGACCCATCTTTTGTTTTTTTACTTGCCCCATTACCATCCCCTTTCACCCCGCACCATCACCCCTTTAGTCATTTAATCTCTCCTGCCTTCCACCCTATCACAGACCTTCCCTTTTGTTCTTTCCTCCCCTCCCCCCTTTCCCTACCTCGGTACCTGCTTTAAAACCTGTCACATCTCTTAAAACTTTTTCCAGTTCTGACGAAAGGTCATCGACCTGAAACGTTGGCATAGTGGTTAGCACTGTTGCCTCACAGCGCCAGGGACCCGGGTTCAAATCCGGCCTCGGGTGACTGTCTGTGTGGAGTTTGCACATTCTCCCCGTGTTTGCGTGGGTTTCCTCCGGGTGCTCCGGTTTCCTCCCACAGTCCAAAGATGTGCGGGTTAGGTTGATTGGCCATGATAAAAAATTGGCCCTTAGTGTTAGGGGGGATTAAATACGTGGGGTTACGGGGATAGGGCTTGGGTGGGATGGCTGTCGGTGTAGGGACCGGGTGCTAGGGTTTGGATGATCAGCCATGATCTCGTTGAATGGCGGAGCAGGCTCGAAGGGCCGAATGGCCTACTCCTGTTTCTATGTTAACTCTTGTTTCTCTCTCCACACCTGCTGAGTATTTCCAGCATTTTCTGTTTTTATTTTTTATTTTATATTAAAGACACCAGTCGATGCTAGAAAAAGGGATTGCATGGCAATTAAAACATTTTTTATTTTTTAAACCGTTTGCCCATTGGCCACCTCAGGGTGGCCTGATGCCAATTTTAGGCGGTTCAGCAAATGGGCGGCTAGCGATCCCGTTCAAACCAGGTGGGGGTGTAATTGCCTATGCAAATTGGGGTTGGCGACGCCATTTTAGGATGCCACTTGCAATTTTCAGTTCCAATGGGCGGAAAGTATACCACACGCGCCAGGCGTTGAGTGGTCTAACCAGCAGTCCTTAAGGAGACCACAGCAGGCCTCTCAAAAACAGCTACGTTTTTGGTTTAAAAGTGATTTCTGTGGGGTCAGCAACAGCATGGATCAGAATGGACCAGTGTTTTCAGGAAATGAGGGTCAAAATTTGGGAGCAAAAATACACAATTTACTTTCTTACGCACAATGGTGCCAAACTTTCTTTTAAGGAAACAGGGTCAGGAGGTTGGTCCTCTGATGCAGTGGTGGGGTGTCACCTTATTACCTCCGCTTCCCGTCCTGAGCGCCTGATCTCACCCTGAGTGCCCTTCATCAGACTTCTGATTGGGGGCGTCTCGTCTTCAGAGTGTCAGCCTTGGCTCAGTTGTAACGCACTCTCCTCGGAGTCAGAAGCTTGTGGGTTCAAGCCCCATGCCAGAGACTTGAGCACATTATCTCGGCTGACACTTAAGTTCAGTACTGAGGGAGCGCTGCACTGTCGGAGTTGCCGTCTTGCGGACAAGACGTACAACCGAGGCGCCGAGCAGGGACGTTCTCTACGGTGTCCTGGACGACATTTATCCCTCAACCAACAGCACTTTAAAAAAAAAAATCTGGTCATTTTCTAATTGCACTTTGTGGAATCTTGCTGTGCGCAAATTGGCTGCCGCATTTCCTACATTAGTGAGGATGCATTTTGAAGCATAGTCACAACAGTGACTATGCTTCAAAAAGTACTTCATTGGCTGTAAAGTGCTTTGGGACATCCTAAGGTCATGAAAAGCGTTATATAAATGCAGGTTCTCGCTTTCTACCTTGTGGTGGGAAGTCAATGTACAGCAGCGACAGCAGAGACTGTGCTATTCTTCCCTCAGTTGGAGTGACACGCGATAACGAATCGATCTTATGCTGAGAGGACATGCTTCCTGGGAAATGGCATGAAGCATTGAATAGATGGGAACACACAGCTGCAATCTGCACAACCTGCCAGCAGTCTAGATACCAATGCTCACACATTGGTATTCAGACTGGAGCATAACACCATGCCAAATCAAATAGCTTGTTTCTCGGCACTCTAGTATGAAGCCTTATCCTCCGATATTCAGGCAAAAAAAAATAACCTCCTCCTTCCCTCGGCAATGAGTTTGGTTGACTTTGGGCGTTTTTGTTTTTGATTTGACATACAGGACCAGGTGAGAAGCTGTAAACGATATTCCCTATGGAGCCTCTCATTGATGTTCCCAAAACGAGCATCGGTGGAGGTACTCAATGGTGGGAAGAAACAATCAAAAATGACAGCTCACCACCAGCTCGAACAAACATGCTAAAGCGAGCAGTATGTCCTAACAGACTGCACTAGAAAGTGGCCTCTGCTATAAATGTCAAGATTCATTCGTCTATTATTACTATTACAGAACTCAAATTAGGAGGATTTCAGCTTAATACGCTTTCTGGAGTTTATAGAACATTTATAATGCAAACGCCAGCTCAATCTACAACAGGTTGTGTAATCAGTACAGTCTATAGACATAGAAACATAGAAGACAGGAGCAGGAGTAGGCCATTCGGCCCTTCGAGCCTGCTCCGCCATTCAACGAGATCATGGCTGATCATCCAAACCCTAGCACCCAGTCCCTACACCGACAGCCATCCCACCCAAGCTCTATCCCCGTAACCCCGTAACCCCACGTATTTAATCCCCCCTAACACTAAGGGCCAATTTTTTTATCATGGCCAATCAACCTAACCTGCACATCTTTGGACTGTGGGAGGAAACCGGAGCACCCGGAGCAAACCCACGCATATGGGGGAGAAATTCGGTTGTTAGTGCCACCGATTAACGCCTAAAGAGGCCGAGAAGTGGGGCCCCTTCCAATTTCCGGGCGGGCGCAGGGCGCCTAGCGCCTCGCCCCATATTGAGCATGCATTTAGCGCCGGCGCTAAATCTTAGCGCTCGCTCATGGGCGCAGGCTGATTATGACATCATTTGAGTGTGCAATGCCTTTTGGGCGCCCCGGACCAGAAATTTAGTGGCGCCCCCCTCCGTAGCGCCTGGTGCTAATAGTGACAGCTTACCTGGAACCTTACCAAGTCGCTCTCGGGCTGGAGGAGCGTTATTTAAAGGGGACTGGTGTGGTTTAAAAGCGGCAGCCATTTTTGGAGCACAACTTCCTCGAGAGCTACAAAGAGTTGCTGAGCTGCACACTGAGAGCCATTTGACCACTGAGCCAGCGCAGGCAGACGATCTTCAGCCTTCTGACCATCACCTTGCTGTTGGTGAGCCTTAACAACGGGGAACCTTCCTGTGGGCACTTATTATGGGGGCTGCATTGGAGGGGAACGTCCTGCTGCTGAATCATCTGGAAAGGGCACTGAGACGCTGGGAGAGGGGGGCGGGCAAGGCCAGACGGAGGAGGGCCAACAGACGTCGCCACAGCAGACCTTATGCTGGCAGGGTTTTCCAACAGCAGTTTTCCTACATGAACATGCCGGAGGAGCAGTGTGTCAGAAGGCTGCGATTTAGAAAGGAGGTGTGCCAGCTGCTTCAGCCAGATCTGCAGCCTCAGATAAGGTGCAGGACATCTCTGTCGGTGGCTGAGAAGATGCCTGCTGGCCTGAACTTCTACGTGAGCGGCTCTTCTCAGGCTGCACGTCAGAGGCTGATCAGAAGTAGCTTCTAGGCCCCTCTCACGGAATGCTTGCTGCCATTCCAAGAACAGGAATGGAACCGGTCTGATACCCCCAAGCCTGTGAAGGGCAAGATGCATGTAAATAGCAGGCATGGCCATTGTAAATGAAGAAAGTGTTTCATTACACAAAATGTGGTTCCTTCAAACATGAGAAAGCTATGGCAACAGAAAGCAAAACTAATACACTGACACATAACTGCCTCTCACACCTGGGAGACTGTCAAAACATAAATCACATTCCGACCATCTTCCTTGGCCTTGATTCCACTGCGCCAACCAAAGCATCCAATGCCCCATCAGTGAGGCGTTCTGCCCTCTGCCTCACCCTTTCCATGTCTTGCTAGGCTGGTGTGCCACAGGTAGGCTCCCACCGCTTTGAAGGCCTACAAGGCAATGAGTGTGTCTGGTGATGCCAATTGACCTGCCCCTTTAAGAGCTGGCCGGCACCAGTGTGTCTCAGGGAAAGTGATTATTGACAGCACCTTCGCTGCGCCCTGCCACCGCAAAATTGGGTTGCGCCGCCGGGTTAGCGCCTTAAGAGTAGCGTGCAGCGCCTGATTTAGCGCCGCAATCACCTTCAGGGGCGCTGCAACCCAATATCGCACTAGGTGGCGCTAAATTGCGCCTGGCGCTAAACGTTGTGCTTCGCCAGGACTAGCACCCCAAATGGGGCGATACCGAATTTCTAGCCCTATATTTTCTCTTTCTCTCACACACACACACAGCCTGTGAAAAGTAATAATATAGCAGGGGGGGAAATCCAATGAAGTCAGCACACTAATAGTTAACAAATAAGCACGCACAATGTGAAGAAAAAGTTATGGTTACCACTTTTTAAAAATGTAAATGATGTTCCCCATAAATGTCCCCCCATTTGCTAACAGATAAAAAGCTGTGACAAATGGCGGTTCCCCATAGTCCCAGCTACAGTGTGGCGTGCCTATTTTTTAGGATTTATGGTCACCCATGAGAGATCCAGTTTAATTTACATTCCTTAGTTCCTACTGTGAACAAGAGTGCTGTAAGAGAGGTTTCTTGAACAAGGTCCTGGTTTGTATGTATAGATATTCCTTAAGGGCACAGATCTGAATTGACCTCTTGGGATGTTAAGAGCCAGTCATTCAATCATGATATAAAAAGGAGTGGTTGTTAAAGACTGTATGAATATTTTTCACACTGTGTCATGCTGATCATTCGTGAGGCATTTCAGTTCCAAACAGCATGAAACCACTTATGATACACACAGCTCAAGAACTCCTCATTAACTGAATTGCTTAACGGGCATTTCACAAATGCTGCAATATGTATATACACATACATTATGTTTTTTATGGGTTATTAACGTTTTATTCCTTGCTGTGGAGTTTGTAGGTATGCTACTTTGCATTTTTTTGTTCAGCGTCATATGATTTTCTGGACTTAGCTAATAGAATTACTGTAATTGATTTTGACCTAACTTGAAACACATGAATATTAAGTTAGCACAACTCTTAACACTGCAGCAAGTTATAATTTAACCCTTGAATTCTAGCCACGTGTACAGCACTTTTTGTTTAATATACGAGAACAACTCCCTCAACCCAGCCTGTGCTCTGCTATTGTACTTTAGCAGGGTAAATACAATTGTCCTCGGCAACTCCAGGTTGGAAAGGATTAAAATTGCCCAGGTTCCCACTCCTGATCACTCTCCTGCAAGCCCTGCTGGTATCGCCTGCTTGTAGATGTCAGAGGAGGACAGGATCAGGCTTAGCTGTGATGCCCTCCATGGTGGATTTACCTACCAACATTCACAGTCAAGGCCATTTGGGCAAGATACCAGTGGGTGCTCCAGTGCCTGTGGAACCAGAGTCAACACTGTCAGAAGAGGAGCAGAGGAGAGAAAACGAGCAAGGAAGGAAGTTAATAGTTGACATGTTTCATTGGTGCATCAACACGTGTGGGTTGTGGGTTCCTGTCTGCAATTTCATGATCATGGATGCTCCATTGGCAGAGGTGCTGTTGGAAGCTACAGAGAAGGAGGAAATAATCAGCTGGTGTTAAACACCACCCTTGCGCACCTCCTAGTGACTGGTCTAAGAACAGCACAGGCAGCACTTGGCCTCTGCGGATGTTGCCCTGCATTGATTTCCCAACCAAAAAATACACACAGTCAGTCTGAAGAAGAGACTCCTCATCAGAAGTCTGATGAAGGGCACACATCCAAAACCAACCTGTCTTTTCCCCTTACACATGCTGACTGGCCTGCTGTGTAATCCCAACATGTTCTGTTTCCATTTCCCGTCAGGTATTGTCCCTCAGCCCTCAGCCTGTGGGTGGAGCTTGGGCTCCACTCAATACCTCCCCACAGCCGAGATCAGGGTCGTCCCTCATCTTCTACTGGTGGCCACATCATCCATGCCCTGCGCGGATTCGGTTCAGCGCTGCCCACTGCCTTCGAGGAAGGTCGAAGCCAGGGACCTCTGCTGCTGGGTCAGTGATGAGGTCTCGGTTCTTTATGTTCCGTGCATGCCAGGATTCCGTCCATCTGGATAGTGGGTCGATAACTGCTGCATGAATATGGGAATATATATTGGCCCAGAAATTTGGGTCGGGGGCTTCCCGCGGGTGCAAGCCTCCGACCTGCACTTACCTAGCGCGCCGGCCGTTGAGCTGTGGGCCCGCGTGTGATTCCGATCCTGGGCCTGCTCCAACTGCCGGCGCGCAGTGCTTGCGTATCCCAGGGGCGCAGTTAGTTCGAAGCGTCCCCTGGAATCACATGGGCCATGGAGAGCCAATGGTAGCAGGGAATCTGTATTCATAGATTTGACAGGAAGACCTGTCAAATCTATGAATACAATTCAGCCCCAAAACATCACTAAAACTTCAAATAATTTTGTTTTAATCACATTTTTGAAATAACTAGAAATTACATAAAATAACTATTTTTAAACAATAATTTAAATTTTTGAAAAAATTAATTACAGTTTCTAACGGGGCTAAAAATAAACTTACCTTTCTTTAAAGTATTTAAAAATGATAAACCTGTGGAAAAAATGTTTTAATTTTACTTAATTCACCACTTACCTTGTTAAAAGCAGGCCTTGCAACTGCTTTTTACAAGCGTAGCTCCTGGAGACTTACCCTCCCGGAGAAACCTGGGAAAAAAATGGAAGTTCCAGGCGTACGCGCTGCCTCTCCGGCGTACGCGTTCGACCTGTGAACCCCTTCCTTTAAGGGAACGGAAGTTCCGGTTTCCTGCGCATGCGCAGTGCATGCACGAAACCAGCACATTCATTGGGCCTACGGGTGAGTACCCAGCGTGTACTCACCCGTGGGGACCCGAAGTCCTGGCCCATAATATTAATGACTTGGACATGGGTGTACAGGGCACAATTTCAAAATTTGCAGATGACACAAAACTTGTAAGTATAGTGAACAGTGAGGAGGAGAGTGATAGACTTCAGGAAGACATAGACAGGCTGGTGAAATGGGTTGACACGTGGCAAATGAAATTTAACGCAGAAAAATGCGAAGTAATATATTTTGGTAGAAATATTGAAGAGAGGAAATATAAACAAAATGATACAATCCTAAAGGGGGTGCATAAACAGAAAGACCTGGGGGTATATGTGCACAAATCGTTGAAGGTGGCAGGGCAGGTTGAGAAAGCATTTAAAAAGGCTTACGGGATTCTGGGCTTCATGAACAGAGGTGTAGAGTACAAAAGTGTGGAAATGATGATGAACCTGTATAAAACACTGGTTCGGCCCCAACTGGAGTATTGTGTCCAATTCTGGGCACCACACTTTAGGAAGGATGTGAAGGCTTTAGAGAGGGTGCAGAAAAGATTTATGAGAATGATTCCAGGAATGAGGGACTTCAGTTGTGTTGATAGACTGGAGAAGCTGGGGTTGTTCTCCTTGGAGCAGAGAAGGTTGAGAGGAGATTTGATCGAGGTGTTCAAAATCATGAGGGGTCTGGACAGAGTAGATAGAGAGAAACTGTTCCCATTGGCAGAGGGGTCGAGAACCAGAGTGTGGGGGACTACGGTCTCCCGCGTAAAGAAATAGGCAACACAGCGAGCTACAAGAAATAGGTCTTTACTCCAACTCTCACAATACAGTACTGAATTCGTGAAGCCCGCGAACCTGTGATGACTCACGGATTGGTCACCTGCTGGAACCTGATTGGTTTTCCTTCTATCAGCAGCAGGCAAGTCTGAACGTGTCTTATTCCTCTCAGCTTGCAACTGTCTTGCGGGGGGAGGGGAATACAGCAGTTAAAAGGGGATTATACAGGTTTATCTACATACACACAGTGTTTCCCCAATGTGGCAATGCCACATACGCCCCCCCAGAATCCTCGTTAACTGTAAAAGTCAGTCTCTGCGGAGGTTTGACCAAGCGACCGTAGCGGCTGTAGTAGCCATCTGGCGTGTGAGGAGGGCTGTCTGGGAGGTCGGCCGGTTGGTTCGTCGGCTGGTCTGGCGGCTGGTCTGCCGGTGGGCTGGCTGGACGGGCTGCCGGCGAAGGTGGGGCGGCGGCCGGGCAGTAAGGTTCTGGCGTGTCTTGGTCCTCTTGTGGGGCCACCGCCAACGCGGGAGGTCTGCCCCGCCGTGGGGGAAGAGCCGGCCGAAACGGGAAGCTGAGGTCCAGGTGCGCCGGTTTGAGGCGGTCTACTGAAATAAGGTCCGGCTTCCCGCCGACATCGATAAGAAAAGCTTTGTCCCCCGTCTCCAATACTGGGAAGGGGCCGGTGTATGGTGCCTGCAGTGGGCCTCTGTGCGCGTCCCGGCGCACGAAGACAAACTCCGCATGTCGTAAGTCTCGAGGCACATAGGACGGCTGCGGGCCGTGTTGCGAAGTGGGCACTGGACGGAATTGCTGGGCCGCGTCCTGGTGCAGGGAAAGCTGTCTGGCGGCCGACCACGGCTCCGTTGTCGGGGGAGGAAGTCGCCTGGTACTCTGAGCGGTTGGCCGTAGACCATCTCGGCCGCAGAGGCGCGGAGGTCCTCTTTGGGCATGGTACGCAATCCCAGGAGAACCCAGGGTAGTTTGTCGATCCAGCTGGTGTTGGCCAGGCTGGCGCAGAGAGAGGCTTTCAAAGAACGATGAAAGCGCTCGCAGAACCCGTTGGCCTGCGGGTGGTAGGCTGTTGTCCTGTGCAACTTGGTGCCGAGGCCGGCGATGATGGCATTCCACAAGTGGGAGGTGAACTGGGGGCCTCTGTCCGAGGATATGTCGGTCGGCACGCCGAACCGGGCCACCCATGTCGAGACGAATGCTCGCGCGACGTCGGTCGTGGTGGTGGAGGCGAGGGGAACCACCTCGGGCCATCTGGTGGTGCGGTCGACGATCGTGAGCAGGTGTGTAAAACCGTGCGACGGCGGCAAGGGGCCTACCAGATCGACGTGGACGTGGTCAAAACGCCTCTCGGGCACCGGGAAACACTCCAATGGCGCCTTGGTGTGCTGCTGGACCTTAGCGCGCTGACACGGCACGCATGTGTTGGTCCAGTCTCTCACATCCTTGTGGAGTCCAGGCCAGACGAACTTGGCGGACATAAGTTTCTGAGACGCACGCATCCCTGGATGTGAAAGGCCGTGGATGATGTCGAAAACCCGCTTGGGCCAGGCGGATGGAACGACTGGCCTAGGCGAGGGGACTGAGACGTCGCACAGGAGGGTTGTGCCGGCTGCGTGGAAGTGGATGTCGGCCAGGGTGAGGCTGGTAGTTGACGTCCTGAGGGCCTGGATCTCCCCGTCGGCCGTCTCGCCATGCTGGCGTAGTTGACGCCCAGGTGCACTGCGTGGAGCGAGGGTCTTGAGAGGCAGTCGGCCACCAAATTGTCCTTGCCGGCGACGTGGCGGATGTCCGTGGTGAACTCCGAGATGAAGTTGAGTTGGCGCTGTTGGCGCACGGACCAGGGCTCGGTTACTTTGGCCATGGCGAAAGTGAGCGGCTTGTGGTCCACGAATGCGATGAACGGCCGGCCTTCCAGAAGGAAATGGAAGTGCCGGATTGCCAGGAACAGGGCCAGAAGCTCTCTGTCGAACGTGCTGTAGGCCTGCTCGTTCTTGCGCAGCTGTCGGCTGAAAAATGCCAGTGGCTGCCACGCGCCTTCGACCCACTGTTGCTGGACGGCGCCGACGACATAATCCGAGGCATCCGTGGTGAGGGCGGTCTTGGCGCCCGGGATGGGGTGGGCCAGTAGTGTGGCGTTGGCCAAGGCGCTTTTGGTCTGGTGGAAGGCTGTCGCCATCTCGCTGGACCAGGTGAGTTGCTCTTTGCCCGTTTTGCCCCTGGTGGCTTCGTAGAGGGGGCGCATGAGTGCGGCGGCCTTGGGCATGAACCGGTGATAGAAATTGACCATCCCCAAAAATTCCTGCAGCGCCTTAACCGAGGTGGGCTGGGGAAAGTCCACCACCGCCTGCACCTTGGAAGGTAGGGGAATGGCTCCCCTTGGCAAGATTCTGTGGCCGAGAAAGTCAATTTGGGCTGCTCCAAACTGGCATTTGGCCGGGTTGACGATTAGCCCGTGTTGGCTGAGGCGCTGGAAAAGGGAGCGCAAATGCGCAATGTGCTCGGCCTTGCTGGTACTGGCCACGAGGATATCGTCCAGATAGACGAACAGGAAGCTCAGGTCCCGTAGGACGGAGTCCATGAGCCGTTGGAAGGCCTGTGCGGCGTTCTTAAGCCCGAAGGGCATGCGCAGGAACTCGAACAGTCCGAAGGGGGTGATGACCGCCGTCTTCTGGACGTCTGCGTGGTGGACGGGGACCTGATGGTAGCCGCGAATCAGGTCGACCTTGGAAAAGACGGATTTTCCTGCTAGGTGTGCCGAGAAGTCTTGGATGTGCGGAATGGGGTATCTATCGGGCGTGGTGGCGTCGTTGAGCCATCTGTAGTCGCCGCAGGGGCGCCAGCCACCGCCCGGCTTGGGCACAATGTGGAGGGGGGATGACCAAGGGCTGTTCGAGCGGCGGATGATGCCCAGTTTTTCCATCGTGGCAAATTCTTCCTTGGCCACCGCCATCTTGGCTGGGTCCAGGCGTCTGGCTCGAGCAAACACTGGTGGTCCCGTAGTGGCGATGTGGTGCTCGACCCCATGCTTGGCTGCCGCGGCTGAGAAGGTTGGTTGTGTGAGCCTCGGGAAATCTGCGAGTAGGCGGGCGTAGTCGTCATGCGCCGGGGCGGAGCAGGACCCGACGAGGGCCGGGCTGTTGCTCTGCTGGCAGGCCAGTGAAGCGAAAGTTGCTGCGTCGATCAGGCGCCTGTTGCGGACGTCGACCAGGAGTCCGTGGGCGCAAAGAAAATCGGCGCCCAGCAAAGGATGTGCCACCGAGGCCGTCACGAAATCCCACATAAATCGCTGGCCGTTGAAACAAACCTCGGCCCGTCGCTTTCCGAAAGTAGCGATGGCTGCGCCATTTGCCGCCATGAGGGGTGGGCTGCTGCGGCCTGCCTGGATGTCGAGCTGGGAGGCAGGAATTATGCTGCATTGGGCTCCGGTGTCGCAAAGGAATCTGCGCCCTGAAAGAGAGTCGGTTATGTACAGCAGTTTACCTGCGGTGCCGATGGCCATCGTGGCGGCGGGGGTGCGGTCGAGCGGGCCTAGGCGGCGGCGCGGGGCTGGTGCGTTGGGCCGGGCGGCCATCTTGGTTTGATCGAAAGAGCAGGGTGCTCTGCAGCGTTGGGCCTTGTGGCCGAAACGCGCATGGTAGTAGCATAGTTCTGCGGCCTGGCGTGGCAGCGCGCGCTCGGTGGTGTCGGGGAGCCTCGCGGCTGCACAGCCGAGTTGGGCGACGGCGAAAACTTTGTCCGCGGCGGCTGCCAGTTGTACGCAGTCCGTGATCGGGGACCCCGCGAGGGCAGTCTGTACCTGCTGAGGAAGCAGGCTGAGGAAAAGGGCCCGAAACAAAAAGCACTGCGGTTCAGAGCCTAGGAGCGCAAGCATCCGGCTCATCAACTGGGTCGGGGTAGAATCGCCGAGGCCTGGTAGTGAGAGAAGCCTGCGGGCCCTCTCCTCCTTGGACAGGCCGTAAGCCTGCAGCAAGCGGCCCTTAATGGTTGAGTACTTGCCGGTCTGTGGTGGGTTCCCCAGCAGGTCGAGAACTTCGGCGGCGGTAGAGCTTGCTAGTGCTGAGACTACGTGGAGGTACCTTTCTTCATCGTCTTGAACCCTGCGAAGGGTGAATTGGGCCTCCGAGTGCGCGAACCAAGCTGGTGCTTGGTGTTCCCAGAAGGTGGGGAGCTTCAAGGACGCGGCGCCGGCCGACATCAGGCTGCTGCTGGTTGCCATCGGGTCGTTGCTGGCCTCTGTAGGGCTGCGTGAGTCGGGGGCTTCGGCCGCCGACATTCGGGGTCACCAATGTGGGGGACTACGGTCTCCCGCGTAAAGAAATAGGCAACACAGCGAGCTACAAGAAATAGGTCTTTACTCCAACTCTCACAATACAGTACTGAATTCGTGAAGCCCGCGAACCTGTGATGACTCACGGATTGGTCACCTGCTGGAACCTGATTGGTTTTCCTTCTATCAGCAGCAGGCAAGTCTGAACGTGCCTTATTCCTCTCAGCTTGCAACTGTCTTGCGGGGGGAGGGGAATACAGCAGTTAAAAGGAGATTATACAGGTTTATCTACATACACACAGTGTTTCCCCAATGTGAGGACACAGATTTAAGGTGATTGGCAAAAGAACCAAAGGCGACGGAAGAAAAAACCTTTTTACGCAGCGAGTGGTTAAGATCTGGAATGCACTGCCTGAGAGGGTGGTGGAGGCAGACTCAATCTTATCTTTCAAAAGGGAGTTGGATAGGTATCTGAAGGAATAATATTGCAGGGCTACGGGAAAGGGCGGGGGAGTGGGAGTAGCTGAGAGTCGGCACGGGCTCGGTGGGCCGAATGGCCTTCTTCCGTGCTGTAACCCTTCTATGATTCTCATGGCCGGTGCGGTTTTAAGCCCTTTCATGGTGGGTTTTTCAAGTCTTCGTGAATGGGGAGATTGAAGTTGCTCATGATTTATTTCCATCTCGGAGCACGGTGGCGTTGCGGCAAATGGCGGGCGGGACAATGTGGGACAGCACCGGGAGCCACTCAGTTGGCGCGCAGTGCTGAACGTCCCTGACACCGTCCTCATGGGCACGCGTTCAGCTGCACGCCATATCGGCATCTCAGGAGGCCACCGAACGGATAGCCAAAGTAGACATCCCATTATAAGCTTTTCCCGTCATACGAAACAGCAACAAGCCAAGATCGGAGCTCAGAACGGGAAAAGAGGATATAAAGTGACACTGCATGCCACTGGGTGTTGGTGCTCGAGTCTAGTGTGAAATGCCTTGCCCAGTTAGATTTTTAATTCAGCATTTTACGGAGCACAGAAGGTGGGTGAGGGGATCCAGTGACCCCAACACCCTGTGGCATTTTTGAGCATTGTTGTAATCTAAAATGATCCCACTAAATCCTGACATTCTAGAGAGATAAAAAAATGCCATGCTCTGCATTAATTTGTAGGGATTTAATTTTTTGTCCGTTTCAGAAGTCCATTAAACCCTTTCACTTTGCTGCAGATTTATTAATGGGATTAACTTGTTACTTATTTAGAAATTCAAAAGCAGATACAAAACCACAGTCAGACTATTTACAGGACATTGCGAAATGACAATGTGTGTTTTTCATTGATATATTTATCAAGTAAACAGCAAAGTTCAAAAATCATGGGTAATTGTGCACGGCATTCGGTGAAACTTCAGTTAATATTATGAGAGAAAAATTGGCAGAAGGAAGATGACATTTTGAAGTTGTTTGCTGGAGGGGGCGATGGAACCCAGCGGTACAATTGATTAGCAATCTTTTTTTCAACCCGTTATTGGCTTTTAACCCAGGCCGATCTCATGAGAACATAAGAAATAGGAGCAGGAATAGGCCACTTGGCCCCTCGAGCCTGCTCCGCCATTCAATAAGGTCATGGCTGATCTTGGGCTCAAAGCCACTTCCCTGCCCGCTCCCCATAACCCTCACTCCCGTATCTTGCAAAAATCTGTCTATCTCCACCTTAAATGTATTTAATGACCCAGCCTCCACAGCTCTCTGGGGCAGAGAATTCCACAGATTTACGACCCTCTGAGAGAAGAAATTCCTCCTCATCTCAGTTCTAAAAGGGCGACCCTTTATTCTGAAACTATGCCCCCGAGTTCTAGATTTCCCCACGAGGGGAAACATCCTCTCTGCATCTACCTTGTCGAGCCCCCTCAGTATCTTATATGTTTCAATAAGATCACCTCTCATTCTTCTAAACTCCAGTGAGTATAGGCCCAGCCTGCTCAACCTTTCTTCATAAGTCAGCCGCCTCATCTCATAAGATGAAATGCTTCCTCAACCTCAGGGACAGGTGTACCAGAGGTAACTGGTCTCAGACCTGGAGCATGAGATTCGGGGCAGCATACCTGAATTAAACTGCCAGCTCCTGTGCCAATTTTACCCAGTTGGCAGTGAATTGACAGCACCACCACTGATGTGACAGGAACTGTGGACAGTTCAAACCTGTAAAATAGTTACCTGTTTGGAGAAAGCAAGGGGAGGCTCTCTCAACATTTACATTCAGGCATACCAGCAACGAGTTTTGCCTCATAAGTTACCTTATACTCCAAAAACTGGAGTCGATATCTCAATTTTGTAAGTATGATTTGCCAACATTTTTTAGTTCTCTGTTATTTAAACAAGACACCCTGGGGTAGATTTTCAACTTGCAACCACCCGTTATAGAAACTGCTTGACTTGAATTTTCATTGTCTCCCAATTTCTAATTTTCACTCCCTCTCTCTCGTCCTCTTCCTATCCAGTCAACGCACAGATCATGAATTATTCCATATTAGTAGTCTGCTCTCAGATAATGAATTATATCCAGGACAAAGCAGCACGCTTGATTGGCACCCCACCCACCACCTTAAACATTTACTCCCTCCACCACCGGCGCACCGTGGCTTCTGTGTGTACCATCTACAAGAAGCACTGCATCAACTCGCCAAGGCTTCTTCGGCAGCACCTCCCAAACCCGCGACCTCTTCCACCTAGAAGGACAAGGGCAGCAGGCGCATGGGAACACCACCACCTCCAAGTTCCCCTCCAAGTCACACAGCATCCTGACTTAGAAGTATATCGCTGATCCTTCATCGTCACTGGGTCAAAATCCTGGAACTCCCTCCCTAACATAGAAGATAGGAGCAGGAGTAGGCCATTCGGCTCCGCCATTCAATGAGATCATGGCTGATCATCCAAATTCAGTACCCTGTCCCTGCTTTCTCCCCATATCCCTTGATCCCTTTAGCCTTAAGAAATATATCCAACTCCTTCTTGAATATATTTAATGAATTGGCCTCTATTGCTTTCTGTGGTAGAGAATTCCACAGGTTCACCACTCTCTGGGTGAAGAAATTCATCCTCATCTCTGTCCTAAATGGCCTACCCCTTATCCTTAGACTGTGGCCCCTGGTTCTGGACTCCCCGACCATTGGGAACATTGTTCCTGCATCTAGTCTGTCCAGTCCTGTCAGAATTTTATAAGTTTCAATGAGACCCCCTCTCATTCTTCTAAACTCCAACGAGTATAAGCCCAATTGACCCAATCTCTCCTCATACGTCATTCCTGCCATCCCAGGTATCAGCCTGGTGAATCTTCGCTGCACTCCTTCCATGGCAAGAACATCCTTCCTCAGATAAGGCGACCAAAACTGCACACAATACTCAAGATGTGGTCTCACCAAGGCCCTGTACAACTGCAGCAAGACATCCTTGTTCCTGTACTCAAACCCTCTCGCTACGAAGGCCAACATACCATTTGCCTTCTTAACCGCCTGCTGCACCTGCATGCTTACCTTCAGCGGCTGGTGCACAAGGACACCCAGGTCTCGTTGCACTTCCCCTTCTCCCAATCTATTGCCATTCAGATAATAATCTGCCTTCCTGTTTTTGACACCAAAGTGGATAACCTTGCATTTATCCATGTTATATTGCATCTGCCATGCTTCTGCCCAATCACCCAACCTGTCCAAATCATCCTGGAGTTTCTCAGCATCCTCCTCACAGCACACATGTCCACCCAGCTTTGTGTCGTCTGCAAACTTGGAGATATTACATCTAGTTCCCTCGTCTAGATCATTAATATATATTGTGAATAGCTGTGGTCCTAGGACCGATCCCTGCGATACCCCACTAGTCACTGCCTGCCACTCAGAAAAAGACCCGTTTATTCCAACTCTTTGCTTTCTGTCTGCCAACCAGTTCTCTATCCAAGCCAATACCTTGCCCCCAATCCCATGTGCCTTAACTTTACACGCTAATCTCTTATGCGGGACCTTATCGAAAGCCTTTTGAAAGTCCAAATACACCACATCACTGCGGGAGCACCATCACCACACGGACTGCAGCGGTTCAAGAAGGCGGCTCACCACCACCTTCTCAAGGGCAACTAGGGATGGGCAATAAATGCTGGCATTGCCAGCAACGCCCTGATCCCATAAACGAATTAAAAAAAAATCATATTCAGCACCCAGTCCCAGATGGATGACGAATTATTCTACATTGAGTAATCGGTCACAGTAACTTAGGCAGACTGCAGGCAGTGATTCCTTGCTCAGCCTCTGATGCTTTCTTGGCTCACTGATGCTCAACGGCCAGATGGTCGGTGGAGTCAGGTGGGATCTTCCTGGCCCACAAGGAAACCGCCCTTCCCCAAACAATTAATAGTACTCACCATCCTGGCGGGTGCGGCATTGTGCAGCACTTGTGTGATCCATAGTTAAAAGCATGTTGGCGTCCACATCGCGCCATAGAAACCCCGACTTTAATACACTGATGAGGCCCATGTCCGTCTGCAGCGAGTGCCTCCAATGCGGGGGTGCGGTGAAAACGTAACGCCACTTTAACCCACGCCCACCCTGTTCTCGTTGGGCGCGGGACGTTCAAATCGTGGCCTCAATGTCAGGTAAGTTATTTATTTATGTTTAAAAGTGAAGGTAAAATCAAAAGTTAAAGAAAGACTTGCATTTCTATTGCGCCTTTCACAACCAGCAGACGTCTCAAAGCACTTTACAGCCAATGAAGTACTTTTGAAGTGTAGTCACTGTTGTAAATATTGGCCAGGACACCGGGGAGAACCCCCCTGCTCTTCTTCAAAATAGTGGCATGGGATCTTTTACGTCCACCTGAGAGAGCAGATGGGGCCTCAGTTTAACGTCTCATCTGAAAGACAGCACCTCCGACAGTGCAGCACCCCCTCAGCACTGCACTGGAGCATCAGCCTAGCTTTTATGTGCGCAAGTCCCTGGAGTGGGACTTGAACCCACAACCTTCTGACTGTGGAGAAGAGTGTGCTACCCACTGAGCCACAGCTGACACAGTATCTCCATGTTTTTTTTGGACAATGTTGGCACAGGCATACAAAGAATATGTAATGTTCCAATTGGAGCTTATTTTTTCAGTACATAAGAGAACCATGCAAAAAACCTTCCAGCCAGGTGATTCAATAGGAAATCCATCCTCCTTTTCCTGTATTGATACAATCTGCAATGGGCAGCAACCGCTCGAAGCCATGTGCTGTGCACTGATCCTTATGGTTGTGATTGTAATAATCTAGATGTTATGACCTGGGTCGCATTTCTGGAACAAGAGACGGTGTGCCAAAAAATAACCATGATTCTTAACATAAAATCGACACCCGATTGAGTTTGCGAAAAAGTTAGGCTATTAAATGGCACTAAGCAGATTCAGTACGGGTTTATTGTTATACCTGAATATTGCTTGAATATAATCGTTCGGGAATGTTTGAGCAGTGCAGACGCCCAAAAATATAAATGTGCAAGTTGGCTTTAGTTCTGAATCGAATAATGTACAGGCAACCCCCACATAATGTACATTCTATAGAAATCAGCAAATTGCATGAAGGATAAATCACAGCTCTCTGACAACAGAACTGCCAGGGCTGAAGGAATCGTGATATTATAAAATAACATTTAAAAAAGAAAGTAAACTTTCAACTGGGATTTATTGCCAGGCAATAATCTCATGGAGGGGCTCGGAGATAATGGTTCATAACCATTCTCGATGCAAAGTTATAATTACAGACATAAACCACAACAGGGCATCTGTTATTTTATAATCTGCAGCTTGCAGACATGGTGAAAATCAGCTTTGGAGCTTTTCTGACAAGAGTTGTCATGGCTCATACTGGCCAATCTGCTCCCTGGTCCTTGATGACCAGAGTTAATAAGAATTAATGATTTGGTATAATCACTGTAGCTTTGTCCAATGATGACCGGGAAATAATAGTCATTGTAGGCTATACAACATTAACTCTTTGGTGATGGAGCTGTGCAGGGTGAGGTTAATCAGTTTAATTACGCTTCAGACTGCAAGTCAGAGCGCAGGGAAAACATGACTCTTTAAATGACATTACTTTTTAATTAATAGGCTGCCGATATTCTAACTGCTGTGTTAATTCGGTGTTTTCTTTTGGAGGGACGTTCTGTACATTCAAATCGACTGACTCACACAACTTGCTGGGGAGAATTTGCATAGGAGCCAATCAGCTGCAAGACTGATACCTGGGATGGCAGGAATGACGTATGAGGAGAGATTGTATCGGTTGGGCTTATACTCGCTGGAGTTCAGAAGAATGAGAGGGGATCTCATTGAAACTTATAAAATTCTAACAGGACTAGACAGACTAGATGCAGGAAGGATGTTCCCGATGGCGGGGGAGTCCAGAACCAGGGGTCACAGTCTAAGGATAGGGGGTTTAGGACAGAGATGAGGAGAAATTTCTTCACCCAGAGAGTGGTGAACCTGTGGAATTCTCTACCACAGAAGGCAATTGAGGCCAATTCATTAAATATATTCAAGAAGGAGTTAGATATATTTCTTAAGGCTAAAGGGATATGGGGAGAAAGCAGGGACAGGGTACTGAATTTGGATGATCAGCCATGATCTCATTAAATGGCGGAGCAGGCTCGAGGGGCCGAATGGTCTACTCCTGCTCCTATCTTCTATGTTTCTATGTAAGAAAATTCCCAGGAATAAATTTGCATATAATTAAGTGTGACACAGGAAGTGATGACATGGACAGGAAATGTACTGTTTCTATTATAGGAGCAAATCTGCAGTGGCATTGTTCTTGATGAGCCAGCGTTGTGGTGGTGCTGGGGTGTGAAAGTGGGGTCGGAGTGCACATCACAAGAGAAAGACTTCAAAAAGAATTCTGCCCAGAGACAGTGAAGCAAGTGCTTTCTGATTGGTTCCAAGAAAATAGTGTTGTCCATACCCACTATAGCTAGAAAAGTAAGTAGATATTGCAGCCGCATTAATAAATCTGGTTCCAAGAAAATAGTGTTGTCCATACCCACTATAGCTAGAAAAGTAAGTAGATATTGCAGCCGCATTAATAAATCTGCTTATATGAATAATATTTTTTTTTGCACTCTTGGTAGAACCAAAAAGCCAGATGCGGTAACGAGGAAGAATGCATTAGAAAATATAGTCACACTGTTTCGCCCTCTGTCTCTCTCATCCTCTCTATCTTTTTCTACTCATCTCACTCCTTAACTCCATGGAAAGAGCGTTTACGTCACAGCCTGTCAGACTGCTAATCAGCCTGCGAATGCTTCCACTAATTCACACTGTGCTCCAAGGGAAGGGGGTGAAGATACGAAAACAATAACAACGCCAAGCTTCCAGACTGTTAACCAGCGAATCCTTCCACTGCCTCACGCTGTTCTCCAAGGGAAACGTGAGACTACGACAACAGAAACAACAACAATTCCCTATCTCTGTCAGCCACCCTTTTTCAGCCTCTCTGTCTGAAGAGAATCGAAGTACTTGACAATTGTTTTTCGGTCACAGTTTACCTGCAACGGTTTCTAACATTCATGGTCCTGCTTATTTTAAATCATTTGGGGAAAAAAAAAACTCTTCCTTACTGTTACAATCCGAGGAAAGTCACAAGGTGAGTTGTTGCTTAGATTAGTTGAAATAATCGCACCGATACCTGCTGGGAAATCTTCCACAATGCACAACCTCAGACTGTGGCAGTGAGTTAGAGATTATGCTGTTTTGTGTGTTTGTGAGGAGGGTGGGGCATAGAGAGTGCTGAGATGTTCAGGTGGGAGGGGTGCATATCTCCAGTGAAAGACTTTGGGGGGAAAAGTGGGTAAGAGTTTTGTCCAGACACAATGATGCAATTGTTCTTTGACTAGTTCCTGGAATATAAATAACAGCTCACACTGCATTCCCAGCGCAGACGCTGAAAAAATGAGGCCAGAAAGTTGGCCGGATTTGTCAGTGGGGGGAGAGAGAAAAAGTGATGGGAAAGGCTACAATATTTCCGACTCAAATGCAGATTCGGCCGAAGAAGTCCTTCGGGCCCACTTCTTTTTTCTTCTTTCGTATGGTGGTAGCAAAGCAATTCAATGTCAATATCTGAGTCAGATATCCAGGCCAAAGCTTCCGGTGTAACAGCCTGGATATCTTGTAGGCTGCCTGTGAATTTCCTCTGAGGGCCGTGCCCAATGATGTGCTCCAGGGTCTGATTAGGAGCTCCACAGTCACACGCTGGGGAATGCTTTAATCTTCCATCTATGGAGAAGGTGGCAGCATCTACCATGACCGGTTCTGAGGCGGTTGATGGTTGTTCACTGTTTGCGAGGAAGGTTTGATCCTTCAGGTTGTACTGTGGGGTCCTCTATAAGGAATCCATTCCGTATGTCGCAGTTCTTCCAAGCATTTCGCCATGGCACTTGATCTCATCCTCACAGGATCCCAAGTCTACCGGACTCCCATTACAACAATGAGCTGTTTCTTAAATCCAAATCTTCCTGCTTTGGTGTGGTCTCTCTGCATCTACTTCCTAGAGAGGGATCGAAGTACAATCACAAGAGGATATTACATTACAATAGATTTGCAAATACAAAAGGTCACATTTAAGGATCTATTTAAGACTTGTTCTAAAGCATCCAACGTCATTTTTTTTATTGGCTGCAATGGTACAGGCAGCCAATTCAAGCCCAGCAGGATCTCTGCTGGAGTCACTGATTTAAAGTACATGTCAAAACAGAATCCTGCCATATAATACGTTACCGTATCTGTGACGATTGCCAAGTGAATTATTCTCAATGCTAATAGTTGTGTATTTAATAATGTAACAATTGTTTGCATTTCAAGCGGTTTAAAATGCCTTATTTAATGAATTTGTTTAAAACTAAACAAAGAGAACAAAGTTGAAACAGAATCATACAAGCACAATTATTTTAAAACAAAGATGGACACATGCGTCATTTTAAAAATATGATAACAACAACCCACCTTGTGACTGGTGCAGGTCAGACAGGTTAATGCTTTGGGGAAGAGTTTCCGACTGCAGTCTGATGTATAAACACAGACCTATACACATTGCTGTTTGTGGGAGCTTGCTGTTCGCGGATTGGCTGCCGCGTTTCCCACATTACAACAGTGACTACACTCCAAAAAAGTATTTCAATTGGCTGTAAAGCGCTTTGGGATGTCCGGTGGTCGTGAAAGGCGCTATAGAAATGCACGTCTTTCTTTCTGCTTTCTTTCTATAAACAGATGTGCATTGTCTTATATTAAACTGGTAAAGGGGCACATCCCTCCGGTTAACCCAGCTTTGGTTCTACCATTTCAGTTGAAAATTTAATAACATTTTTGATCCAGATGCTGTCAGTAAACCTATGAGGTTCCACAATCCTTGAAAGAAGAAGGGAGCTTGAAGCTTTTGATCCTGTGAGGATGAGATCAAGTGGGCCCGAAATGCCGTGGCGAAATGCTTGGAAGAACTGCGACATACGGAATGGATTCCTTATAGAGGACCCCACAGCACAACTTGAAGGATCAAACTCTCGCTTTTCAATTGCAACCTAAGAGTTCCTCTGCCTTCAGAAAACTGCAGCCACCACAGGCTGAATAATGGTTTTATTACTGTTGTTGCGAGGTGCTATCTTTAAAGCTGTGACGACATACGGACAGGGAAAGACCCACTGGTCCATCCAGCCTGTCCCACATGACTGCGATGCCCTGCGCATCGCAATATATACACTCCCCACCCCAACCTAAATCCATGTGGGAGAGGCGAAAACTCAGATAAAAACCCAGGTGAATTAGAGAAAAGAAAATCTGGAAAATTAGGCGATCGAAACGAGTCCAGGAGATCACTCTGGCCCTGATTAATGTCATGCAGTTACCTGCCTTTTCTACAAGGTGATTGCCCCAGTCAGAATCTGGTCCAGCTCTCTCTTAAAGTGAAGCTCCCCTTGTCTCGATTGAACTCCTCGCTCATACTGCTTTCTGTACACATTTACACAGAGTTCCACTCGGACTCCCCGTGCACTTTTTAACCCAGGTTTGACAGCGGATTGGAGTTATACTTCATTCAGTGACAAAAACCAAGCGATGTGAGACTGTCTTCTCCAGGAGGGACTTCACACCCCTTCCCTCCTCGGTGTAGGGCCGGGCACTAACTCCGGATGTTGTAATGGAACTGACTGTGAAACGGAATCTGCTTTGCAGCATTGCTAAAGCTGTAGTGTAAAAGAAATAATGTATTACATCTCCACATGCGCACGCACGCACACACACATATAATACATTACCTCACGTATAGAATTACATAGAATCTACAACACAGAAACAGGCCATTCGGCCCAACCGCTCTGTGCTGGTGTTTATGCCCCACACAAGCCTCCTCCCACCCCTCTTCATCTAACCCATTCAACAAATGCACAGTACAACAGCTGATTCTAGGGGCTGGATTTTGCCAGCTGAGACGAGTTGGGGACGGGACTACTGCCTTCTGGGTTCTAGTCCCACCCCCAGCGATGTATGACGAACCCACACTATTTTCCCTTGATTGGCCTTGTTAAGCCCATCCTGCGGGCTTAGCAGCCAATTAAGGGAAAGCCGGTGACAGATGACGTCAGCGTATGACGCTTCATCTGTCGAAAAAATTTTGACAGATGAATTGTCAGTGTTTGACAGCTTTGAGAAGCTGTCAAACACTGACAATCTCTGCTCTAAAGTGAGCCCTTGCACAAAGGCTCACCAAGACCTCGCTCCTCAGCAGAAAGTAGATGGCTGCAGCATCTGAGAATGCAGCAGCTATTCTGTCATCTCTGCCATTGAGATGAGGCACCTCCGGATCCTCAATGGTTGAAGCCTGCAGGAAGAAGCAAAGGTAAGGAAACCTTTTCCAACACTTTACACTCACCTCTCATATTTACCTCTCCACACGTGCACCCATCACCTCTACATGTCATTTCGACCCCTCTCACCCCCGCAGACCCACTGTTCGCCTCGCTGACCCTGGCGAGGTTTGCAGCCGTCGGGAAGCCCGCAATTGCAGGCATAAAATGGGGAAAAGCCTCAAAACTGCCTGTTAACAGGCAGTTAATTGGCTCTAATCCCCTTCCCGCCTCGAGGAGACGGGTCCCTGTGCGACTCGGGGACCCGCCTCCCGGGAAGATGGCACTGAGGCGGGTTGGGAGCGGGATCGGTTCCCGCTCCCAGTTTATGCAATTTTCCCAGTAGTCCCGCCTCCTCAGGGCTGGGAAAATTCCCCCCTAGATGTTTGCATTGCTGTCATCTATTCTGTTTCTATTCCTCCATCTCTAATTTTTTTCAGTGTTTGTGTCAAGATTGCAATTATTGAAATTGAGCAAACCCTCATATATTCACTTTCCCCCTAGCCTGGATTCCCACATTAAGGTTGGAAGATTGTCATGCTGTATAACTGCTCTTGCTCTCGTAGATATTGGGGCCATCCATCAGTTATCTTGGTAAGAAACAATTTGTGCTCCTTTTTTGGGGTGATGGGGTGTGGGGTTAATACTTGCAGATCACTTTGTCTGAAATCATTCTTTGGGAGGGGAAGTGAAATGGCTGAAAAGTCAAGGCAGGCTCCAAACAAATTACGTTAATTTTTTTCCCAGTTCTGGTGATGGGGTCTATACCTGAAACATTAATCTGTCGTTTCCCTACACCAGTGACTACACTTCAAAAGTATTTAATTGTCTGAGAAGGGCTTTGGAACATCCCGAGATTGTGAAAAGTTCTTTATAAATGCAAATTATTCCTATTCTTGCAAAGATGTTCTACACTGCATATTTCCAGCATTTTCTCTGTCTTATTTCAGATTTCCACCATTTGCAGCCCTTTTTTCCCCTTTTCATTGTTAATTTTTTTGAAATCGGCAAAGTTATGAATGGCAGTTGAGTATTATTGATGCAACAAAACTACGTTCTGACAAATCTCAGGCTAGAAATAAATCACAGGCTGTATTACTGGTGACTGGGTGGCTGGTCTCCACTGTTACTGACTTTCGGTTATTGCGAATCTGTACTTGTTCCTGGTAAATGGCAACTTTAGGCTGTGCAAGTTGTGTTAGCTCCACCTCTCTCGCTCGCTCTCTCTCGCATGCACAAACCGTCACAGATACATAGGCTGGAATTTTCCCCTAATAAAAAGGGGTGGGTTTGGAGCGTGGGGGCAGTTAAAGTGTGAAAAATGGGATTCCCGTCCTGATCCTGCCTCCAAACCCGCCCACGCCCGGTTTTCCCGGAGGCGGGGCAGGCGACCAACCCGCTCCCAGGGGGCTTCACCTCAATTTAAATATTATAATGAGGCTGGAAGCATCTTTTTGCCCCCCCCCTCCATTTTGTGTAAAACTGCATGGGGATAGATTTCACACAATTTGTGAAACCCCAGCAGTTAAACAGAGGCGGGGACTGTTGTGTCCAGGAGGCAAGTGGCTTTATACCTACCTCCTGGATCCAGGGTCCCGACCATAGCCACACCACCCCCCCCCCCCCCGCGATCAGAGACCATCCCACAGTGGTGGAAAGGGCGCGTAGATTCCACTGTCTGTCAATTACAAGCAATTCCTTTCCCTAAAGATGCAAAAGTACCTCATTGGCTGTGAAGCACTTTGGGATGTCCTGAAGTTGTAAAAGGCGCTATATAAATGCAAGTTCTTTTGGTTAGTTATTTAAAGAAAGAAAGCCTATTTCTATTGATGATTTCTATTGATCTTATGCAGTTACATTCATGATCGGCTGTTATAAAGCAAGCTTTGCTAAGAGTTTTCATTATTGAGAAAAGAATATGAAATCTATGGCCCCTTTGCAAGGCTGAAGAAAGTACAAGGGAAGCTGATGTTAATCGGGAGGCAGTGATTAGATGATGACAAAATTGGGTTTAAAAGCCTGAAGGTTGCGAGAGGAGAGAAAGACTGAGAGAGGAGTTTCATAGTTTTGAGATCATGGGGAAAATATATGAGTTAAAGTAGGAAAGCTGTGCAATAAAGCTGGTGCTACAGTTATGCCACACTACTGGTCTGAAGGCCAATAGCTGTGGAGTGAGAGGTGCAGCTGCCAGCACCAGAGTTATACTGTGGGCTGCACCTGGTCGCACTCAGCTCATTGAGCAGAACTCTGCACACACCTGTGCAAGGATACACATTTTTTTTAATGCTAAAGGAAAGACTTGCGTTTATATAGCGCCTTCCATGACCACCGGACGTCTCAAAGTGCTTTACAGCCAATGAAGTACTTTTGGAAGTGTAGTCACTGTTGTAATGTAGGAAATGCAGCAGCCAATTTGCCCACAGCAAGCTCCCACAAACAGCAATGTGATAATGACCAGATCATCAGTTTTTTGTTATGTTGATTGAGGGATAAATATTGGCCCAGGACACCGGGGATAACTCCCCTGCTCTTCTTTGAAATAGTGCCACGGGATCTTTTACGTCCACCTGAGAGAGCAGATGGGGCCTCAGTTTAACGTCTCATCCAAAAGACCAACAGTGCGGCACTCCCTCAGCACTGCACTGGAGTGTCAGCCTGGATTTTTGTGCTCAAGTCCCTGGACTGGGACTTGGACCTCCAACCTTCTGACTCAGAGGCAAAGGTGCTACCCACTGAACCACAGCTGACATACAAAGGTTGCAGGTGGGAGTAAATGCTGTATCACAACATTAAAAAGACTCCACGGTGCATTTACAAAGCGCCTAAGTGGAATTATTGAGCCCTTTATAGACTTATTTCCACACTGTACTGGAGTTACACACTACATGGTGCTAAGTATTGTGATGGAGGCTCTTGGAGAGGCTGTCACCATCTGTTTTCAGTATGTCCCACAGTCCGATGCGAACCTGAATCAGGAATTATCCTACCAAATTCACTTCAGTGCACATCCAAAACTGCTTCACATCAGTGCACGAGCGGCAGTATAACTCCAGCCTGAATGGTATCACATCTTTATAATGGCCCAGAAATTAGGTTCGGGGGCTTGCCGCGCGTGCAAGCCCCCGATGCGCACTCACCCGGCGCGCCAACATCTGAAGCCTGGGCCTGCTTGGAATTCCTGTCACTGGCCCGGTTCAGATGTCGGCGCGCTGTGCTTGCCTGATCCAGCGGCGTAGTTAGTGCGATGTGCCGGCTGGGATCAGGTGAGCACTGTGCAGCCAATCAGGGGAGGGGAAACTTCATTCATGAGTTTGATAGTAAGAACTGTCAAACTCATGAAAAGTACGGGCGTCCAAAAGACTAGTTTAACTTTAAATAAAATTTTTAAAAACATCCCAATAATTAAATAAACTATAAATAACTTTAAAAAACTATTTTAAACAATTAATCAAATTTTTGAAAAAAATAATTTAAAAAAAAATCGGGTCTAAAACTACACTTACCTTACTGTGAAGTCCTTAAAAACAATAAAGCTGTGGAAAAAATGTTATAATTTTAAGTAATAGACCACTTACCTTAAAGAATGAAGTCTTGTGTGGAGTTTGCACATTCTCCCCGTGTTTGCGTGGGTTTCCTCCGGGTGCTCCGGTTTCCTCCCACAGTCCAAAGATGTGCGAGTTAGGTTGATTGGCTATGATAAATTGACCCTTAGTGTTAGGGGGATTAAATACGTGGGGTTACGGGGATCGGGTGGGATATGTGTCGGTGCAGGCTCGATGGGCCGAAATGGCCTCTATCTGCACTGTGGGGTTTCTGTGATTCTGTGATTCTGTGATTTACGTCTCCTTTTTACATTCGTAAAAAGGAGGCCCTTACACACGCGCAAACCTGTGGAACAAAAGGAATTTCAGCGCGCACGCGTTCGTCCTCTGAACCCCTTGGTTCAGAGGACAGGAAATGCCGGTTTCCCGCGCATGCGCTGTGCATGCTGAAATCCGGCACTTCCAACAGGCCCACGCGTGAGTACCCCGTCCGTACTCACGCGTTGGGACCGGAATTACTGGCCCATTGTCATAATATAAAAGCCAAAGCAAATTGACATGGACCCTTGGTGGCATAATTGGCTTATAGCAACAGGAACTTCTTTATATTATGGAACCAAGGGGAATGTTTCCTCATAAACTTGTTCCTTATAAACAGGGCTTGCAACTTTGTTACCAATAGCATACAGAGGGAATCTTCCCTTGGGGAGGTCAGCAGTTAGATGCCTCATTACAGACTGTTATTTGCGTTGATTATATATATTTCAGAAAATTTGTGTATAACAGTTCTTCCACAATGGCAATTTTAAATGTGTAGTTTGTGTAATGGGTATGCAGTTTAAGGCGTTAGATAGTGCTGTTACATCTCACATTTAATTAGCTGCACTATGTGACCATTGCACTGCATTTACCCTTCTACAAACAATGTGTAAAACCGAATCAGGAAAAAGCCACCACCCACCATGGAGATTTGTTTTTTAAGGGATACCTGGACAGTCAGATTCAGAGTTATATTTAGCGCATTTCCTTATCACTGTGGGAACAAGCTCGTCTTGGCAGACTCCAACACAAGGGAGCATCAGAGTTCAGGGAATGGAAGAGTTCATTGCATCAAGAGCCCCACAGAACCCTTCTAAACAACTGAAGTCATTCCAAGATTTTATGATCAGCTTTTTTTCAGTAGTCATTGAGATACTTTTATACCTGACACGATACGTGTTAAATCTACAGAATTGTTTGCCTGACCTCAGCCAGCCAGCTCTCACACCGATGAAAAGTTTTACAGAGGACTTTCATAAGATAGATAAATAGAATGTAAATAAAATTTTCACTGCAGAGATTTAAAGTGAGGGGGGGGGTTTACACATATATTTTGCTCATAAGAAAGCACCGGGTGTATTCACACACCAACTTTAGCCTCCTAGTGAAGGTCTTTCCTCATCACTTCAGTGCTATAGTCGGTGTGTCAACATGGAATCAGATAAACAATCTAACTCCTCATCACACGGCGATCTCAAAATTGGAGCCTCAGTGGCCTAAACACGGTCTGCCCCCCCCCCCCCAGGCGATCTTATTGAAACATATAAGATTGTGAAGGGGTTGGATCGGGTGGATGCGGGGAGGATGTTCCCGATGATGGGTGAAACTAGAACTAGGGGGCATAGTCTTAGAATAAGGGGCTGCTCTTTCAAAACTGAGATGAGGAGGAGCTACTTCACTCAGAGGGTGGTAGGTCCATGGAATATGCTGCCCCAAAAAGCTGTAGAAGCTACATCATTACATAAATTTAAAACAGAAATAGACAGTTTCCTAGAAGTAAAGGGAATTAAGGGTTACGGGGAGCGGGCAGGAATTTGGACATGAGTCTAGGTTCGGATTGGACATGGCCCTGTGGGTAGCGGAGCGGGCCCAGGGGCCGTGTAGCCTGATCCTGTTCCTATTTCGTGTGTCTAATTCTGTTAGATTCAGGAGATGGTTCTGTGATAGTAGATTGGCGGTTAGGATCAGATCAGCCATGATCTTATTGAATGGCGGAGCAGGCTCGAGGGGCCGATTGGCCTACTCCTGCTCCTATTTCTTATGTTCTTATGTTCTTATGTTTTGGGTTTCCGAACACTGAAACAGATAGTAACGAATATTAATATTTCATGTAAAGTAGTGTGTGTGTGATTAATGTATGCTGGTTTATTTTTTCACAGGTACATTGACTTTATGGTACAAATTCCTCCAAAATAAAATGTTATGCACATCCAGATTGACGAGAGTGCAGACACAGCAGTGAAAATAACCAACGCCATTGGTTTGTGATTTTCATGGACAAATGGACGGCATTATAAAAGGCAATCCTCAAAACACTGGTGAAAACTCGAATCTCTTGTAATAAAAACAGAATCTGGCTTATTCTGTCACCATATAACAGTGGCCCTGAAAATAGCAGACTTGAAAAATATTAAAATTAAATCTGCATTATAACTTATCCACATGCATAATAGTCCTACAATTGTCTTGATTTGTATAAATAAAGTATTGCAACAGCTGAACAAATACCTCAGGCATTAACTCTCTGTTTTGGAAAATGAGTACATTCCATGGTAACCATAAGTGATTGCATATTTTCAATGTATGAAACGTTGAATGATTCTCAGTCATTTGAGATATCTTACACCTTGGTATTTCAGCAAGGTGAGTCCAAATAACTCAACCTCTCTCCAAATAAAAAGCAACAATTGTGGAAGGTAAAATCTAACTGTGTGTATATACATATAGCAGAGATTTCACTGGGACCCTTTCAGATGTAAATAATGTGCAAAACTACTGGAAGTTCATGTATTAATATTCCCACACCATGATCTGATACATAGAAGGAAGCGGAAATCGTACCAGTTTATATAGGAGTTATGTGCTGTCTATAAGTTTAAACACTCTAGTTTCATAACACAAGCTTTACAAATGTGGATCAGTGTTAGAGAAAATTGTAAAATTGTTCAGATAGGAACTGTGGAATTACACAGCTTGGGATCACAGAAACTATTTCTCCCACCTCTCCATAACACCCATAGGACTGATTCCGCATGTCTTAATTCACGTCCCTCAAAATTAATCCTCCACTTTAACTGGAAACACACCTACTACACCTTTGCCATCAGTAAAGATCTCTCAGCTTCATCTAGAGCTATCTTGGTTGAAGAAGCAAGAACCTTGCTTGACAACCTTGGTTGGTCCTGTCTTTCAATATCCATGGGAGTATATTGGTGTGGATGGTAAGTCAGTTATTCTGTCTGTATGCAGATATATTGATTTTATTGATGGGGGCTGCATTGGACTTACAAATAAGCAATGCATGAGGTAGAGCAACATTCAGTGGACTGGAAAACTAACCCAGCATATTACATCAACATACTTCATCACCCCAGCAGAGTCATTAAAGTGCGTGTTTCATGTGAAGTTTGCAATCACTCCACGAAACGTATAAAGAAAAAGACTTGCATTTATATAGCGCCTTTCACAACCTCAGGATGTCCCAAAATGCTTTACAGCCAATTAAGTACTTTTGAAGTGCAGTCACTGTTGTAATGTGGGAAACGCGGCAGCCTATTTGCGCACAGCAAGCTCCCACAAACAGCAATGTGATAATTGACCAGATAATCTGTTTTGGTGATGTTGGTTGAGGGATAAATGTTGGGCAGGACATCGGGGAGAACTCCCCTGCTCTTCTTCGAAAAGTGTCATGGGATATTTTACGTCCACCTGAGAGGGCATTGGTTTAATGTCTTATCCGAAAGATGGCACAACAACAACTTGTATTTATATAGCGCCTTTAACGTAGTAAAACATCCCAAGGCGCTGCACAGGCACCGCTGACAGTGCAGCACTCCATCAGTACTGTACTGCACTGGAGTGTTAAACCTAGATTAACACTGGAGTGGGACTTGAACCCATGACATTCTGACTGAGCCATGGCTAACACATACAATATATAGAAATACAATCTAGAAATAATAAAAAAGTATAATCAGTATGAACAGTATTATCATTTACAGCAATATAATTATTCCACATAAAAAATACATTAAAATAAAATGGTAACGATGGAGAAACGCAATTTTATTTTTATATACACGCACACTTTATATATTAATAAATCTTTAAGTTTAATTGTCAATCTGAAAACATTCTATTACTTGCTGCACATGGTATGTTCAGATTTATTAAGCTCTAATAATTGCTTTATTATTAGCGTTTGCCCTGAATGGTGCTGGTACCAGAATGATTTAAGGTTAAGCATGCCTCTGCTCACTCAGTGTGTACATCCAGTTATAGCGGTTCCAGCACAAGCCAGGAGAACATGTGAAATTCCGCACCGCCAACCTAGGATTCCCCATTTATTAACTGTCAGGAATAGAAAATCCCAGCACCGGCCAGCAACGCACAAGAGGAATTTCCCCACCCAGTGCAAGTGCAGTCTTTAAGATTTCCACTGTTGGAACTTTAGCAAAATTCTAAAACCCTCCTAAAATATTTCGCTAGAAGCAATCTTCAAGAACCGGTTTACGCTGCATGCACCCAACTTGTACAATCATTCGGATGGGAACTGCGGGATTACTGTGCTTGGGACCACAGAGACTTATTTCTCCCACTCGAGAACTCAAACAGGACTGATTCAGCGTGTCTTAATTCACCTCCCTCAAAATCGACCCTCCGCTTTAACTGGGCACACAGTACCTACACCACAAACATTTCACCAGCAGTAAAGATCTCACAGCTTCAGAAATGGATCGGTGGTTTGGCTTAAAGAATAGTTTCACGAGTTTGAAACAGGGTTCTGTGTTTCGAATGGCGCAATTGAAAAACGATTTCGTTAGAAACAGGGAACATCCTCACCAAAGCACTTGTCAGTCTGTGCAGGGCGAACCAAAGCAATTCTCAGCTTTTTTGTAGCATTTTGCTTTTTTTTAAAAAATACTGAAAGAAGACAATTTAAACAGCGCGGTGCGGTGAAATCGTTAGCAAGTGCCGAAATTCCACGAGTGTGATTCTTGCCTTGTATTCCCACCGGCAGGAAGAAAAGCGACCTGATTTCCTCCAGGGAGCTGGAAATATGAAAGGGTAGGTGGGTGGGCTTCCCTCGGACACTGCTGTCTCTCGATCCCCAGTTTGAAACGTCCGGAGTTCACTTTTTCTTTCTCCCACCCCACTGCAGGGTGAGAAAAAACAACCCACATTTCCTTGTAAAGTGATCCCTCGACGACAGTGTTATTTTAATCTAAATTCAATTAAACCGCGCAGGCAGCGGTCTTATCGATAGCATTGTAAATGCAAAGTTTAAAAGAGGCGTGGGATTTGATGGGATGGGGATGGTTTCAAAAATATTGACATTTTAATTATTAAAAAAGAGGCCATTCAGCTAGATTGGAGCATTTATGGTTTCCTCCGCATATGCGTTTAGTTTGGAAAAACTTAAGTGATGAAATGGCTGGTTGGGACAGACTGAAAAACCTACAGTATCTGGTATGTAAACTGAGTGAGATCCACAGTTGTAGCAAGAAATCCTGGCAAATTCAATCAAGTTAGATTGTTAAAGGGGGTGGGACGGGATTACCGGACAATAGAAAGCACAGGAGCATTTAAAAAAAAAGGGGGCTGTAACTGATTTGAAACTGACTCAACTTTTGGGGACATTCTCAGCCCCCCCCACTCCTGGAGAAACTCCCAAAACGCGCCATCACTCCACAGTGAAATGTATCAAAGCTTGATGATGTAGTTCCGGGTGCCGGAGCGCAGCTCTGATTGGCTGCTGCAGAGTAACTCTTCCCTTGGGGAGGGGGGGGGGAATAAAGAGCTAGCGGATCAGTCTGAGGCTGTCGTCCAACAATAATCCTACCCCCCGCCCCCCCCAAAAAAACTTACTGACAACTTCCCACCACAACACCAACAGGCAACAAAACATCATCATCAACAACAACAAACTCTCCCCCCCCCCTCCTCCTCCTCCCTCCCCAACAAGAACCAGGAGATCCGTCCTAGCAGCCAGCCTTGGGGGAACTTTCACATCTCTGCACACACACACACACACTTTTGCAAGCAAGAAGCACTGAGGCGAGCGAGGAGCCGGCCAGGATGAGTTTGCTGTCGGCGATCGACACCAGCGCCTCTGTCTACCAGCCAGCCCAGCTCCTGAACTGGGTCTATCTGTCTCTGCAGGACACTCACCAGCCCAGCGCCTTCGATGCCTTCAGACCCGAGCCGGCGTCCCACCATCACGATCTGAACTACGCCAAAGCTGCTGATCTGGGAACTTCGCTCTATTCCAACTATCTCAACAACTTTTCCCAACTCCACAGGAACGAGGTGCGCATTCCCTTCGAATACAGTCTTAATAAGTACCAATATAAAACGCCCGGCGCTCTGAAATGTGTTCTTTTTTTTAGCAATCAGTTAGAACCGTAGTGGTTTTTAAAGAAAATGGAAACTTTTAACAAAATGTTTCTGATCTCTGCCTGGCATTGATCTTTCACGCCCGCCATTAGACTGTGATATTTATATATATAAAAAGAGAGAGGGGAAATCCTTTTCCTAGGGCAAAGTTATTGCCCCTGGGATCCTGCAGGGTTTTATTGTACGAAGCGAGATCCTATTTGTTGTCTGTCAGTTGAACTCAATTTATCTAAATGCAAAAAGGTGTTGACACGTTGGCTAATAATTGAACGCTCTGTGCCATGCAATCATAAGACTGGAATACAAAAGTGGCACATTGCTGTGTGCTGCTGTCAGCCATTGGGACTTGCAATAACACCGTTTCATATTTAAAGTCGTGTTTCATTCCCCCCTTTCCACAACCCCCCTTGTCCCATGTGTGAATCACTCAATGTGATTGACAGCTTGTTAAAAGCAATGCGAGGCATTACCCCCAAAAACCGTTCAATTAGCAAGACATCTTACTGGTGATTTGGATGTAGAGGATATCCTAGCAAAGTGTCTATTTATGGGAGGTTTTTTGCCCGAGTTGAAACTCGGTAGGGGCGAGAGAGAGAAAAAAAATCACGCCAGCGAAATAAGTCATTACTTTTTGGAAAGCCAGAGGTGTGTGTGAAGCTGCGCAGGCTGCCCAGCCGTGTCTGGTTGTGTGATCTGCATTCTCTCCAGAGGGACTGAGATTGGTTAGATTGCAGCAAGTCCTTCACTGACCCTTGGAAATTCTGTGAAATATGAGTCTGGTCATTATTTTGGAGCAGGGATATCTGATTGCTTCTACAGGGACAGAAATAAAGCGCCATGTATACTCTAGCCGTCGCTTTCCTCATTAGTAAATCTGCAGTTGAAAGGAAGGTTGGTAGGGTAGGTTTGATCTTAAAGGGGCAATGTCTAACAATTAGAAAATTAGCATTGAAAAAGTAATGTTCTTTTCTGGCACCTTTTAAATAGAATAAAACTTATAAAATTCTAACAGGACTAGACAGACTAGATGCAGGAAGGCTGTTCCTGATGGCGGGGGAGTCCAGAACCAGGGGTCACAGTCTAAGGATAAGGGGTAAGCCATTTAGGACTGAGATGAGGAGGAATTTCTTCACCCAGAGAGTGGCGAACCTGTGGAATTCTCTACCACAGAAGGCAGTTGAGGCCAATTCATTAAATATATTCAAGAAGGAGTTAGATATATTTCTTAAGGCTAAAGGGATCAAGGGATATGGGGAGAAGGCAGGGACAGGGTACTGAGTTTGGATGATCAGCCATGATCTCATTGAATGGTGGAGCAGGCTCGAGGGGCCGAATGGCCTACTCCTACTCCTGCTCCTATCTTCTATGTTTCTATGTAATAGAAACTCCATGTACAACCGTATTCAGAGAAAAGTTGGTGATAAACTATCAAATTCATGAATTGGGGTTTGACAGCAACATGGATGTGACAAATGAGAACAGTACAAAGTTCACCAGCCTGGAGCAAAGTTAGAGATTGGGGGAGGGGGACCCTCAGGACCATGGGGATCGGGAACAGGCTCCCAAAGGGGTAGTTGATTCAAGGTCAAATGATAGATTTAAATGAGACCCATACCGGTTGAGAAGGTTAATTGAGGATTGTAGAAATACTGGCTGGTTTTCAGGGGAGGTAGGGGTTGACAGGGTAGATGCTGAGATGCCTGGATGAGTGCAGTTCTAACAACACTCAAGAAGCTCGACACCATCCAGGACAAAGCAGCCCACTTGATTGGCACCCCATCCACCACCTTAAACATTCACTCCCTCCACCACCGGCGCACCGTGGCTGCAGTGTGTACCATCTACAAGATGCACTGCAGCAACTCGCCAAGGCTCCTTCAGCAGCACCTCCCAAACCCGCAACCTCTTCCACGTAGAAGGACAAGGGCAGCAGGTGCATGGGAACACCACCACCTCCAAGTTCCCCTCCAAGTCACACACCATCCTGACTTAGAAGTATATTGCCGATCCTTCATCGTCACTAGGTCAAAATCCTGGAACTCCCTATCTAACAGCACTGTGGGAGTACCTTCACCACACGCACTGCAGGGATTCAAGAAGGCGGCTCACCACCACCTTCTCAAGGGCAATTAGGGATGGGCAATAAATGCTTGCCTTGCCAGCGACGCCCACATCCCATAAACAAATTTTTAAAAAATGTTGTTTCCCCTGGCTGGAGTGTCTAGAACTAGGGGGCATAGTCTCAGGATAAGGGGTTGGCCATTTAGGACTGAGATGAGGAGGAATTTCTTCACTTGGAGGGTGGTGAATCTTTGGAATTCTCTGCCCCAGAGGGCTGTGGATGCTGAGTCTTTGAGTATATCCAAGGCTGAGATTGATAGATTTTTGGACTCTAGGGGGAATCAAGGGATATGAAAGTGGATGATCAACCATGATCTTATTGAATGGCGGAGCAGGCTCGTGGGGCCGTATGGCCTACTCCTGCTCCTATTTCTTACGTTCTTATTAACAGGCAGGACGAGTGTGGAGCGGAGATCCATGATAGAATAAATATGCTAGAAGTCTGGATGGCGTGGGACTGTTGGGCCGAATGGCTTTTTCTCGCTCCAAATAATATGTTCTAATGAGCAATCTTTCTAAGTATGTGTGTGTATGAATTGTGTTGTTCCACTCGGGTACTGTTTATTGTAGCATCTTTTAAAAGCAACTGGCACTTTGTGCTTTTAATATAGCAGAGCGTCCCAAGGGACTGCACACTGGGGGAAGGGGGATGGATACTGGGGAGTAAGGGAAAAAATAAATGAAGTGATGGAGGACAAGGTGGAAGAGTTCGATTTTTCAGGAGACTTTGGAAGATATTAAGAGATGTAGCAAGGTAGAGGGGTTTGTAAGAGAATTCCACAGTGCAGGGTCCTGATAACTGGTCTATGCCAGCAGTGGTGGACTGGAGTGAGGGGGTATCAGCATTGGAAGAGGAAAGGAGCTGAACTGGGCCAGAGCTTCAATGCTAGTCAAATTAAGGACTTGCCTAGGAATCTAGTGAAATGCATTGGGGCAGAATTTCCCTTTATGCATTATAAGTGAGGGGAAAATTCCAGCCATTTTCCCCAGTATGAGCAGAATTGGTTTGTTCTGTTGTTTTAGCCCTATCCTGTTTCCGTCCATTTACACACAGCAAGCATTCTTTCCAGAAACATAACTCGCTTCTTAAAAGGGCCACACGGATTGTGTGGCAGGATAGCTGCGTTAAACGGTGCGCCAGGAAAAAAAATACTTCCAGCCACATGGCCATGGCCCTTTTAAGAAAAGTGCAAGTTTAATTCAATGAGGGCCAACGAGGCACCGCTGTGGAAGCTGAAACGTTTCAGATATGGATTGGCCGAGACAGAAGAAGCTAATCGGCCTGGGATGCGCGTGAAAGCAACGTGCAGTGTGGGCGTCTCCTCAATTAGCGGGCTGGTGGTTTGGGGGCGGGGGATTAGGGCTTGCTTTCTGCGGGCATTTAACAAGTTCGTGCTTGCAAAAGAAGATGCAGCAACTCCTTCGACCCTTCTGTTGTGGGCAGGCTAAGAACACGACTTCAGTTTTTTTTTGCGCCCTTGGTGTGTGCTGTGCAAAGACTAGAAACCTTGGGCCCCAGTTGATTTGGAAAACGTTTGTCTTCTGACCAGTTTTAGACATTAAGTTTTATTCTAAATAAAGAACCTCACTTGGTGTAAGTTGAGGGACTGTGGCATTGTTCATCCAGTATCAAGGACGCAAAGAAGCAGATAGCAATTTTGGAAAGAAGGCATATCCCCATTTGACCTGGGTACATCCCACCTTTTTGCCCCGGTCTACCCTGGGTACAGATCCAGATAATCTAACTTTGTAAATGGGGAATCCAGAGTAACTGCCCACAATAGGAGGGAGAATCCGCCTTTATCCACCCTTCTTAGCCGTCACGAGTTTACTCGACAACAGCAGCAACCAGGGACACAGAAGGCGAAGGGTTAAATGCCCTGACCTATTTTGACAGGTCGCTTTATTTTAATTCACTTCAGATCCTACAAAGCAACCTCGCCTACATGACAGCTGGAGTTAAAACAGTTGTCACCTCACTTAAAAATAGCTGGACGTTTGCAGCAAGGGCGACACATACATGGGGAACACAAAGCAAGTTCCTTTCGCACCCTCGCCCGCCCCAACCCAAAATAAATCCACCTCTGGCCCCCTGAAGCTGAACATCAGAAGTCTGTATTAATTTTGGTTGGCAGGTGCTACGGCTTGTGAGGAATGTCGAGCGCATCCTGCAAGTGAAAGGCTTCAGTGGGTATTGTGGCGCTGTAACGTGGGGGTCTGGATTTCACTCAAGCATGCAGGCGGTTGCCGACAGTCCCTTCATTAATAGTCATTTATTGTATGTGTTAAAACGCACTTCAATCTATGGATCACTCTGGTCTGACGGCTCGTCCTCTGTGCTACAAACGAGCAAGTAGTTAGCAGCTACCCCCCCACCCCCCCAAAAAAAACTTTATGAATGTATCATTTTCAGAAATTCTCACATTAAAACCCACTCGCTCCTTTCTGATGTTCCCGATCACGATAATACATTGTACCAATAAATCAGAGAATCAGAGACATTCGGCCCATCGTGTCTGTGCCGGCCAAGAAAGAGCGATCCAGCTTTTGGTCCGTAGCCCTGTAGGTTACCACACTTCAAGCGCACGTTCAACACTTTTTTTGAAAAAGTGTAACATCCCCACCGACACCCGGGAATCCCTGGCCCAAAACTGCACAAAGTGGAGGAGAAGCATCCAGGAAGGCACCGAACACCTCGAGTCTCTTCGCTGGGAGCAAGCGCAAGGAGCGCACGTCAACCCAAGCACCCCACCCACCCGCCCCTTCAACCACCATCTGCCCCACCTGTGACAGAGACTGTAGGTCCTGCATTGGACTCATCAGTCACCTGAGAACTCATTTTTAATGTGAAAGCGAGTCATCCTCGGTTCCGAGGGACTGCCTAAGAGAGGAAGAAGAGACATGCAAGTACTTAAATGTGATGAGGGTCTCTGCCTCTACCACCCTTTCAGGCAGTGAGTTCCAGACCCCCACCACCCTCTGGGTGAAAAAAGTTCTCCTCAACTCCCCTCTAATCCTTCTACCAATTACTTTAAATCCATGCCCCTTGGTTATTGACCTCTCTGCTAAGGGAATACCTTGACTTCAAATCTATGGACCTCAGCTCTAAAACACTAAATGGATGTTTTGCTGTTGGTCGAATGAACTCAACAGTCAAAATCCTTCAAGTTGTTTTAACACAGATACAATGGCATTGAAGGGTTTGATTGAGCAATTACTTACATTTCTAACATAGCCACTTACAGCAGGTAGAAGTTCAGGTTCCAGGACAGGCAGCTCACTAGTTTTTATGATGATTGCATATTTTGTAAAGTCTTGCTTTGCTGGCCTGTTTTGAACATGTGCAATGCAGGGACCAGTTTAAATCTTTATTTCATTAAAGGTTTAATCTTCTCAACAGCTTCGGTAGATTGAAGAACAGACACACACAGAAAAAGCATTGTAACGAATTGAATATTGTCCTTTATCCAGGCTATTACCAGTGGGTTGTACAAGAGTGCTTCGCCCTATGGTTCTCTGAGTAATATCGTGGATGGGCTAAGCTCGCTGACAGACCATTTCTCGGATCTATCCTTATCGGCAGAACCTCGCAAACCTGGCAAAAGGCCTCCACCCAACTACTTGTGCCATCTCTGTTTCAACAAGGGCCATTATATCAAGGACTGTCCCCAGGTAAGAGTGGTTTGAATATTGCAAGAGAGAGAGAGAGAACCTCAACAGGGTGATGTTTAACTAACGGAGGGTGAATAACCCAAATTATTGGGGAGGCATCTGGTATTGAAGCATTGAGATCTGCAGGCAGTGAACTGTGCAAGGGCTAACACTTGTCGCGTCATTACTGATGGTTTAAAAAAAAAGTGAGATAATGTGAATAACATCAGAGTATTCGCAAGTGAAATATTTGATGTGCTTAAAATATTGGATGAATACATTCACATTTAAATATCTGCAAAATAAGTTTTAAATGTATTTTTAAAAATATGCGTGTGCGTTCTTAACAGTATAGCTGAATCCACACCCTTTAGCAAAGGGATTGTGAAAGCCATTAGGAATTAAACCACCGGTTCAATCATTATTTCATATGCTTTGTTTGGTTAGTGCTTTCTGGCCTGGCGTAATCAGTATGTTTTTAAGAAACAGATGGAAAAGTTGGTTCTGTTTGCCCTCAATTATTACTCTTTGCAACTAAATCAATGCCAGAGTGTCTGAACTGAATGTCAGCACTGTCTCAAAGGCACATTTCTCATAAGTCACAGTGTTGTCCAGATATTGATCACCTTATATCAACTCAAGCTACATTTCCTACAATTCTGAAAGCCAAAATACATCTCTGTACCAATTTGACATCTCCGTCATCAAATTCATTTCCATTTCAAACTCGTTTTGGGTTTCCCCATTCATTCTCCATTATGTAGACTATACTGAACTGTTATATCACAGTTCTCAGACAGAAAGCCCCAATAATCAAGACAGCGATTCATGGGGAAATGGACAGGATCGTGGAGTTGGTACAATACAGAAGTAGAATTTGATTTATTCAGTCATTGTAAATCAGTGACCCTCACAGTAAAGCACTGCTTCATTGCACTTGGTACAAATCTGTTGCACTGATCAATGTCACAATGAACTCCCATGTTTGCACAAATAACACCAAATAATTTTTATAGGATTATTTTAAAGGAGATTTCATTTCGAGTGATTGTATTACAGATAATGGCCATTACCCTTCTGTGCCAACTGTAGACAGTATTGGTTGGTATGGAGCAAACTGGATTTTTGCTCATTTTTGCACAGCTCATGGATTCTTGTCTTTGTAAAGATCTTGCCAATTTTCCCAGTAGAATGATTTTGCATTCTTGACTAAGACATTGGTTTGGAGGTTGTCAGAGATCAGTAATGGGTAATATTCAAGTTGTGTCTCATTCTGAAGGAGGCCTGGACAAACAGGCTGGAATCTCGGCTAGCAGTCTGAAGAGTAATAAAATCCAGATGCCTGATTCTAATCCACAGAGACCATCTCTCCAGTCAGGGTTTGTGCTCTATCTTTCCCCTCCATCCCTCCCTCCCTGCCTGCCTCTCACCATCAGAGCTGGGACAGCTTGGAAACATGAGATGTCAAGATCTAAACAGTCGAAGGGACAGAGAGAGCCCAGAGTACTCGAACACTGGCACTGCACTGGAGCATGGAAAGAAAAAAAGTCCAGAGAACTGTGGTTTTAATTATTCAAAGCGTTTCGCGCTCCAAGTCAAAACAATCCTTGGTCTACATCAACAGACTTCAGAATTTGGTTAGAACGTATAATAGGGTTACATGAAAATAAGTATTTTATTTTGGTTAGCAGGCTGAATAAATGCAACGTACTGAGCCTATGAACAATAACTCAGCAATTTACACTGTTCACAGCACTAATCTGATTATTATTAGTATGATATCTAGTTTATCAAGTTCCTATTTAGCATTTATGATATTTTTCCATTAAGTGGCACTATTGATGTTTCCCCAGTTGGCTGGAATGTTGCTGAAACAGAAAAATACGCAGCCTCCAATCCAGATTATCTGTTGCACACACATACATTTTTTAGACATGTAACTATTAACTGGATTGACCACTTAGGGCCAAGCTGTGGACCAGCAGTCATGGTCACATCTGTAATTCAAGGCTCATTAATTTACCAGTTACAACCTCAAACCCATCCTCAGTGTTTGTTTTATTACACCCTTGAGTTCACTTTAAAAGCAGCAAATGGTTCCACCCAATTTCGGAATGACTGCTCCTTGTGCTTCATGACATTAGCTTGCAATAGTCTTTGTCCTATTACCTGCCAATGTCGCCCACTTAAAAACCCGTTGATGTCAATTAGCTGGCAACAGTGAAACTATTTGCTAAGTATGATGGCACCACATCCCGTCGTATTTAAGAGATTAGCGTGTAAAGTTAAAGCACATGGGTTTGGGGGCAAGGTACAGTACTGACTTGGATAGAGAACTGGCTGGCAGACAGGAAACAAAGAGTTGGAATAAACGGGTCTTTTTCCGAGTGGCAGGCAGTGACTAGTGGGGTACTGCAGGGATCGGTGCTAGGACCCCAGCTAGTCACAATATATATTAATGATCTAGACGAGGGAACTAGATGTAATATCTCCAAGTTTGCAGACGACACAAAGCTGGGTGGGCGTGTGTGCAGTGAGGAGGATGCCGAGAAACTCCAGGATGATTTGGACAGGTTGGGTGACTGGGCAGATGTATGGCAGATGCAGTATAATGTGGATAAATGCGAGGTTATCCACTTTGGTGGCAAAAACAGGAAGGCAGATTATTATCTGAACGGCAATAGATTGGGAGAAGGGAAAGTGCAACGAGACCTGGGTGTCCTTGTGCACCAGTCGCTGAAGTTAAGCATGCAGGTGCAGCAGGCAGTTAAGAAAGCAAATGGTATGTTGGCCTTCGTAGCGAGAGGATTCGAGTACAGGAACACGGATGTCTTGCTGCAGTTGTACAGGGCCTTGGTGAGACCACATCTTGAGTATTGTGTGCAGTTTTGGTCACCTTACCTGAGGAAGGATGTTCTTGCCATGGAGGGAGTGCAGCGAAGATTCACCAGACTGATACCTGGGATGGCAGGAATGACGTATGAGGAGAGATTGGGTCGATTGGGCTTATACTCGCTAGAGTTTAGAAGAATGAGGGGGGATCTCATTGAAACTTATAAAATTCTAACAGGACTAGACAGACTAGATGCAGGAAGGATCTTCCCGAGGGTCGGGGAGTCCAGAACCAGGGGTCACAGTCTAAGGATAAGGGGTAGGCCATTTAGGACTGAGATGAGGAGGAATTTCTTCACCCAGAGAGTGGTGAACCTGTGGAATTCGCTACCACAGAAGGCAGTTGAGGCCAATTCATTAAATATATTCAAGAAGGAGTTCGATATATTTCTTAAGGCTAAAGGGATCAAGGGATATGGGGAGAAGGCAGGGACAGGGTACTGAGTTTGGATGATCAGCCATGATCTCATTGAATGGCGGAGCAGGCTCGAGGGGCCGAATGGCCTACTCCTGCTCCTATCTTCTATGTTTCTATGTTACAGAGTGGCACAAGCACAAAAATGCATGGTTACACAAGCACACACAGATTTAGTTTAATGTTTCCAATTCAATGTTGAAGTAGTTACCTCTATAACATTTGCAATATACTAGCTGATTCCCTATGGCATTACTCACAGGTAGTCCAGGATCTAAAGCATGGTTGCGAGCAATGATTCCTCGAAGCTACGCGCGTGCGCAACTGCGCAGCAATCTGCAAGGTACCGCAGAGGCCGCTCACAAGCTTTTCTATTGGAAATACCGCGCAGGCGCAGAAATTTAAAGGGACCGTGCATTGAAATAAACAGGCCGTGCACAACAAAGCGCAGCTTAGAGGGAACATTGGTTGTGATATTTAGCTGCTAACCTGGCCTGTCCCTTTAAGACAAAACTCAGGTACTCTCTGTGGACCAAGGGTCTAAAGAGGCACCTATTGAGCTCCATTAGTGGCTAACTCCCATTAACACTGCGTCAGATTCCACATGTACGCCTATGACACCCAGCTCTACCTCACTACCACTTCTCTCGACCCCTCCACAGTCTCTAAATTGTCAGACTGCTTGTCCGACATCCAGTTCTGGATGAACAGAAATTTTCTCCAATTAAATATTGGGAAAACTGAAGCCATTGTTTTCGGTCCCCGCCACAAACTCCGTTCCCGAGCCACTGACTCCATCCCTCTCCCTAACATCAGTCTGAGGCTGAACCACACTGTTCGCAACCTCGGTATCGTATTTGACCCTGAACTGAGCTTCCGTCCACATATCTACAGCATAACTAAGACCGCCTATTTCCACTTCTGTAACATCGCCCGTCTCCGCCCTTGCCTCAGCTCATCTGCTGCTGAAACCCTCATCCATGCCTTTGTTACCTCTAGACTTGACGATTCCAACACACTCCTGGCTGGCCTCCCACATTCTACCCTACGTAAACTTGAGGTCATCCAAAACTCGGCTTCCTGTGTCCTAACTCGCACCAAGTCCTGTTCACCCATCACCCCGTGCTCGCTGACCTACATTGGCTCCCGGTTAAGCAGCGCCTCGATTTCAAAATTCTCATCCTTGTTTTCAAATCCCTCCATGGCCTCGCCCCTCCCTATCTCTGTAATCTCCTTCAGCCCCACAACCGCCCCCCCACCCCCGAGATATCTGCGCTCCTCTAATTCTGCCCTCTTGAGCATCCCTGATTATAATCGCTCAACCATTGGTGGCCGTGCCTTCTGTTGCCTGGGCCCTAAGCTCTGGAATTCCCTTCCTAAACAACTCCGTCTCTCTACCTCTCTTTCCTCCTTTAAGACACTCCTTAAAACCTACCTCATTGACCAAGCTTTTGGTCACCTGCCCTAATTTATCTTTATACGGCTCGGTGTCAAATATTTCATCTTGTAATACTCCTGTGCAGCACCTTGGGACGTTTTACTATGTTAAAGGCGCTATATAAAAACAAGTTGTTGTTGCTGTTGGAAGTTTTACCACATTGGCAGCTTCTTGGGGCGAAGCCAGGTTATCTCGAGGTCAAACTTTGATGAATATTCGGTTGTGGGTCGGCGTTTTGTACAAAGGGTGACTGCAGTGTGATGGGCTCGTGTCAAAGCTCTATTATATCCACAGAAAAATGGAAAGGTAATAGCTAAAAAAAACAGTTATTTACTTAAGAATGTACTTTGTGTGTGTTGTGCGGTGGGCATCAAGCCATGTAGACAAAGAGGACCTCGGGTCCGATGACTGATCATTGCTAATTTAGCTGACTGCCCCCAGGACAATGGTAATGGGATGTTACAATTGGATCTTAGTGCTGGAGATGGAAAAAAATACAAATCAACCAGGGTTCCTGTTTTCCACTATCCTTGCTGGAAGCTACAGGAGTACAGATGTCAGGTGAGGGCAGGAGTAGACACTGCTGCAATACCCACCCACGGCATGGTCAAAGAGCCTAACAACACTTACTGCCGAGGCTCACACAAGAATGGCCACGTTGATGGGGTAAATCAGTGCTGTACCTCGGCATGAATCATCAGTTCAGCAGAGGAGGAGACACAACTAAAACGAGAATTGAACTTTCCTAATGCTACTCGTTCTGTAGTTACATTTCCACAGCAGCTGTCAGTTGCAGAAATGCATCATTTGTTGACTTTTTTTCGCCCGAGCTCCTGGGTTTCTGCCAATTTCAGAACACAGGGATCAAAGAGCAGGGGTCAGCCGGCTGAGTGGATAAAACAGCAGCTCGTTCTCAATCTCTACTCCATGGAATTTTTTATTCATTCATGGGATGTGGGCATCGCCGGCAAGGCCAGCATTTATTGCCCATCCCTAATTGCCCTTGAGAAGGTGGTGAGCCGCCGCCGCCTTGAACCGCTGCAGTCCGTGTGGTGAAGGTGCTCCCACAGTGCTGTTAGGGAGGGAGTTCCAGGATTTTGACCCAGCGACGATGAAGGAACGGTCGATATATTTCCAAATCAGGATGGTGTGTGACTTGGAGGGGAACTTGGAGGTGGTGGTGTTCCCACGCGCCTGCTGCCCTTGTCCTTCTAAGTAGTAGAGGTCATGGGTTTGGGAGGTGCTGTCAAAGAAGCCTTGGCGAGTTGCTGCAGTGCATCTTGTAGATGGTACACACTGCAGCCACGGTGCGCCGGTGGTGGAGGGAGTGAATGTTTAAGGTGGTGGCTGGGGTGCCAGTCAAGCGGCCTGCTTTGTCCTGGACGGTGTCGAGCTTCTTGATTGTTGTTGGAGCTGTACTCATCCAGGCAAGTGGAGAGTATTCCATCACACTCCTGCCTTGTGCCTTTTAGATGGTGGAAAGGCTTTGGGGAGTCAGGAGGTGAGACACTCGCCACAGAATACCCAGCTTCTGACCTACTCTTGTTGCCACAGTATTTATGTGGCTGGTCCAGTTAAGTTTCTGGTCAATGGTAACCCCCCAGGATGTTGATGTTGGGGGATTCAGCGATGGTAATGCCGTCAAGGGGCGGTGGTTAGACACTCTCTTGTTGGAGATAGTCATTGCCTGGCACTTCTGTGGTGTGAATGTTACCTGTCACTTATCAGCCCAAGCCTGAATGTCGTCCATGCCTTGCTGCATGCGGGCATGGACTGCTTCATTATCTGGGGAGTTGCGAATGGAACTGAACACTGCAATAATCACTTATGACCTTATGATGGAGGGATGGTCATTGGTGAAGCAGCTGAAGATGGTTGGACCTGGGACACTGCCCTGAGGAACTCCTGCAGTGATGTCCTGGGGCTGAGATGATTGGCCTCCAACAACCACAACCATCATCCTTTGTGCTAGGTATGACTCCAGCCAGTGGGGAGTCTTTCCCCTGATCCCCATTGACTTCAATTTCACTAGGGCTCCTTGATGCCACACTCAGTCAAATGCTGCCTTGATGTCAAGGACAGTCACTCTCATCTCACCTCTGGAATTCAGCTCCTTTGTCCATGTTTGGACCAAGGTTGTAATGAAGTCTGGAGCCGAGTGGTCCTTGCGGAATCCAAACTGAGCATTGGTGAGCAGGTTATTGGTAAGTAAGTGCTGCTTAATAGCACTGTCGACAACGCCTTCCATCACTTCGTTGATGATTGAGAGTAGACTGATGGGGCGGTAATTAGCTGGATTAGATTTGTCCTGTTTTTTTTTGTGGACAGGACATACCTGGGCAGCTTTCTACATTGTCAGGTAAATGCCAGTGTTGTAGTTGCAATGGAACAGCTTGGCTAGAGGAGTGGCTAGTTCTGGAGCACAAGTCTTGAGCATGACAGCCGGGATGTTGGAGGGGCCCATAGCCTTTGCTGTATCCAGTGCGCTCAGCCATTTCTTGATATCACATGCAGTGAATTGAATTGGCTGAAGACTGGCTTCTGTGATGGTGGGGATCTCAGGAGGAAGCCGAGATGGATTATCCACTCGGTACTTCTGGCTGAAGATGGTTGCAAACGCATTTGCACTCACGTGCTGGGCTCCGCCATCATTGAGGATGGGGATGTTCATGGAGCCTCCTCCTCCCATCAGTTGTTTAATGGTCCACCACCATTCATGACTGGATGTGGCAGGACTGCAGAGCTTTGATCTTATCTGTTGGCTATGAGATTGCTTAGCTCTGTCTATAGCATGCTGCTTCTTTCGTTTAGCATACATGTAGTCCTGTGTAGCAGCTTCCCCAGGTTGGCACCTCATTTTTAGGTATGCCTGGTGCTGCTCCTGGCATGATCTTCCACACTCCTCATTGAACTCGCCTGACTTGATGTTAATGGTAGAGTGAGGAACATGCCGGGCCATGAGGTTACAGATTGTGGTGGAGTACAATTCTGCTGCTGCTGATGGCCCACAGCGCCACATGGATGCCCAGTTTTGAGCTGCTAGATCTGTTCTGAATCTATCCCATTTAGCACAGTGGTAGTGCCACACAACACAATGAAGGGTGTCCTCAGTGTGAAGACAGGACTTCGTCTCCACAATGACTGTGCGGTGGTCACCGCTACCAATACTGTCATGGACAGATGCATCTGCGACAGGCAGATTGGTGAGGACGAGGTCAAGTAGGTTTTTCCCTCGTGCTGTAGGCCCAGTCTAGCAGTTACGTCCTTCAGGACTCGGCCAGCTCGGTCAGTAGTTGTGAATGTCTTCAGAATGGAGGGTTTCAGGAAGTCTAAGAGGCATTGTTCTTATTTATATCTCCTTCCCCCCTAGGTCGCCATGGGTGATATTCTAATCACCAATGAACAGTTGATTGAGCTGTTCCTGGGCCTATGTCAGTGATGTCAGGAGTTGGGTGAGAGTACGGCAGCATGGCTTAATCCAACCGTTGAATTTTCCTTCTTCTATAAGTTGAAGTGCCACCAACCCATCATCTGGCATGACATAGGAGCAGGAGTAGTCCATTTAGCCCCTCGAGCCTGTTCCGCCATTCAATGAGATCATGGCTGAACTGTGACCTAACGCTATGACCTTCTCAAGACTGGACTTTTTTGCCAAGAGGAGAAATCACGGAAGCAAATCTGCGCCCGGCTATTCCATGATCCACTGTATTGTTACACCAACCATCTATATTTCATTGTGAGGGTCAGTAGCTTTAAGCAGGAGTTTTCAATGTAAATCTAAACCTTGCTGCGTCTTTGTGTTTCTTGTACTTTATTATCCCATTCAGTGTGGTTAGATCGCTGTCTGGTAACAGCAGGTTTAGCACAGTGTGGCCCATTGATAGTGCACCTCTGCATCGAATGAAAAGGAACCCTCTGACTTTTACTTCTCTCTCCCCGTGCACCCCCCCCCCCCCGCACCCCGGTTGTCAAGGAAATAAACACAAGAACAACATCTCCTGGTAACAATTAGTAAAGCTGGTGCGTAAAACTTGGACCAAGTCCACCAAACTAAATAAAGTGCTCCAACTTCACAAGGAATCCAGCGCTGTGATCCAATGCCAGCTCTGGGTTCCCATTCATCTATCTGTGTATTTTCTTTGATCGAATACTCCGAAGCAATCTAAAATCCACATTGGGAGAGAGACCAAGTTTCAAAAATAAAAATACACCAAAAACGATCTTCTTTTCAGTTATGGGATTTGTTTCATTCAACACTTCTCGTCATTTACTTTTCCACCCAGTCCAAACAGTTGGCTCACCCTGGTATCGCTTTGAAAACTCCACAATGTAAAATTTCTTGCATTTATTGACACGAGGCAATTGGCAGTCATGGTACGCGATAGAAAACGGGTGCAAACTCTCCACCATGGCAACTGGAGCTTGGGAATAAAATACTTCATGGCACTGAATTTGGATTTCAAGTTTGATTATGTGGGGCTCTTTGTTGACTGGGATTTCATTGTGGCTCGGTGTCAAATTTTGTTTGATAGCAGCCCTCCAATTCTGGCCTCTTGTGCATCCCTGATTTTAATCGCTCCGTCATTGACGGTTAGGCCTTAAACTCTGGAATTCCCTCCCTGAACCTCTCCGCCTCTCTCTCATCCTTTAAGACGCTCCTTAAAACCTACCATGGTGGCATAGTGGTTAGCACTGTTGCCTCACAGCGCCAGGGACCCGGGTTCAAATCCGGCCTCGGGTGACTGTCTGTGTGGAGTTTGCACATTCTCCCCGTGTTTGCGTGGGTTTCCTCCGGGTGCTCCGGTTTCCTCCCACAGTCCAAAGATGTGCGGGTTAGGTTGATTGGCCATGATAAAAATTGGCCCTTAGTGTTAGGGGGGATTAAATACGTGGGGTTACGGGGATAGGGCTTGGGTGGGATGGCTGTCGGTGTAGGGACCGGGTGCTAGGGTTTGGATGATCAGCCATGATCTCGTTGAATGGCGGAGCAGGCTCGAAGGGCCGAATGGCCTACTCCTGCTCCTAGTTTCTATGTTTGACCAAGCTTTTGGTCAACTGTCCTAATATCAATGGTTATGTGGCTCGGTGTCACTAACGCTCCTCTGAAGCACCTTGGGATATTTCACTATGTTAAAGGTGCTATATAAATGCAAGTTGTTGTTGTAGTTTACAGTGTATCTTAGTGTAGTGGTTATGGTACTGAACTAGTAATCCAGAGGCCTCATGGTTCAAATCCCACCATGATAAATTGTGTAACTTCTTCTTTCCTATGGTGGTAGCAAAGCAAATCAAATGTCAATATCTGAGTCAGATATCCAGGCCAACGCTTCTGATGTAACAGCGTGGATATCTTGTAGGCTGCCTGCGAATTTCCTCTGAGGGCAGTGCTCAATGATGTGCTCCAGGGTCTGATTAGGAGCTCCGCAGTCACACGCTGGGGAATGCTTTCATCTTCCATCTATGGAGAAGGTGGCAGTGTCTACCATGACCGGTTCTGAGGCAGTTGATGGTTGTTCACTGTTTGCGAGGAAGGTTTGATTCTTCAGGTTGTACTGTGGGGTCCTCTATAAGGAATCCATTTAGTGTGTCGCAGCTCTTCCAAGCATTTCGCCATCATTCATCAAGGCTGAGGGGAGATCGCTGAAGGGCTTCAGCGATTGTGTAACTGAATCCAATAAATGTGGTAAATTGTGGGTAGACTATGAAAGATGCTGTTTGTTCTGAAAACCCAACTGGCTCACTAATGCTCTTTAGTTACCTACCCAACCTGGCCTACATGTGACTTCTGTCCCATACTATGTGGTTTACCCTTAAAGGCCCAGTAAGCCACTTAGTTGTTATTTTTATCACCATGAAGGAGAAAGGATGGGCATTAAACTCAGCCTTCTTAGCGTTGCCTACACCCCAAGAAGAACAGTTACTGTCTGGTCAATATCCGTTGGCATTTAGTGCAGGAGTCTCCAAACTGTGGGCCATGAGCCTTGGCATTCTGGCCCATGTAGCCCACCCAACACAGTCCTATAGGTACTCACGTTTCTTAGACTCCCTGTTTGAATTTCATGGAGCTGGAGTTTTGGAAGGGCTGTGTTTAGCACAGTTGTCTCATTGGTGGTTGAATACTAATCCTGTTCGTATCTGCAGCTTGAGATTTATAGAAATGAATAGAATTGTGGATTTGCACTCTAGAAGTGGTACACAGTTCAAAATGCTTGGATAACCCATGTCTAGTGTATTTCTTGTGTATTTACTAACTTGCTCAATTTATGGCAGGTGGAATTTAATTACTGTATTTGATTTCTTTTTAATTATAACCCTTTTTTTGTGGCCTATTTCTCATTATGTTCCTTGCAGCACGCACTGCTGTCTGGTCAATTGGAGGAAGAGCAGGGAGAGAGGCACAGATGACCTTCTCCCAATCTTCAGCCAATCTGCTGCACAACTGGGTCTTTGGAGAAGACTGAGTGTTCATCTGTTTAATGATCTGTCCCGCCACCTTTTGGGGTAACAGTTCCCCTTCACTCAGCGTCTTGGCTGATATTGGAACCATGGGCATAAATCCACATCTCACCATACCACAGCAATGTACTGTGACCACTTGGCTTTGGCATCCACATCATGTAAGCCAGCTGTACATATAATATGGCCAGCAAACTAGTTCCAGTCCACCATTCCTTGATCGGTGCCTTCAGCAAACTTGCTGCTCCAAGTGCTTCTGATTCTCCATTCATTACTTGCCCAGCTGTAGATAATGCTGCTCCAATTTTCCATCCATTTTAATAGAAAATCGTGTGATTTATTTTTTGCTGCGTGCAAGGCCGTGCAAATTTACCCCCTGTATTGGTACAGGTTTAATACCACAATGTCAAAATGACATCGCAAAAAGCCTTGACATGTAATTTCTTTGGACCAGAGCCCCGACTTTAACTTAACCCAGACGGCAGGGGAGGGATCGAGTCGGGTTTGGATCGAAAACCGTTTTACACCCCGCCCAATTTTACATACCATTGGAAGTCAATGGAGCATAAAGTCAAGTGGGACGTAAAACAGCCCTCTGATCCAAAGCTGCCCTGATTCTGTTGAACTGGTTAGGTTAAAATCTGGGCCGGAGGTCCCCGAATGTACTCGTTAATGTTTTTTTTCCTCTCGCTTTATACACACTATAGGAGCTAATATAAGAATATAAGAATTAGGAGCAGGAGTAGGCCATACGGCCCCTCGAGCCTGCTCTGCCATTCAATAAGGTCATGGCTGATCTTCGACCTCAACTCCACTTTCCCGCCTGATCTCCATATCCCTTGATTCCCCTAGAGTCCAAAAATCTATCGCTCAGTGAGACAGCATCCACAGCCCTTTGAGGGAGAGAGTTCTAAATAACATGTCACGACCAGTCACATGATGTAATAAGGAACTCCGCCCCCGAGCTTGGCCACGCCACAATCGTGGCACTGATCACACAAGACAGGCTATAACCCTCTCGTAACACCTAACGCTCTCATAACACTGGACATGACCAAGGACACAATCCCCTAAACGCCACTACAAATCTTGGGAAAGTCCGAGAGTCCCATATATAAAAAAATGGAATTTATTCAGCTCCCCTGAACCAAAGCCTAGATGTGAATGGACTGAAGCCTGGAATGTGATGCCCAAAGTACCAGCAAACAGTGAATAAAAATGGAATTCGTCCAGTCAGTCACAGCCCTCTTGGAGTTTTATAATCGGCCTCATTGACGCAGAGATGTATCACATCACGTGACGTCCCGGGATACACGTTGCCACTATTCCTAATGGTTATGCAATTTCAAAGTATGTGTCAATCCAGATTTTGGCACACCAGCACCTGTTTCATCACGTTCTTTCAACCCTCTGCGGCCTGGTAAAACCCATGCCAGCTTGTACATGGCTATCTACTCTGAGTACACCACTTATGCCATTTTATTTTTGAAAATCCTTGACTAATATTGGTTTTAACCAGCAGCACAGCAAAACAATTTAAAAAAAATCTAGACTGATTACTGAAACTGTGCACTTGAAAATATATATATATTTTTTAAAGTCTTGAGGCTTGAAAGTGCTTCATTTATATCCCAGTCCTACAGTGCCTGCATTCAGAATAATCTGACCTGAACGTATCCTCCCAGGATTTGGGCCGATGGCAACTCAGACTCTGGGCTGTATTGTGTTACCAATTGGACATATGTACTGAGGATTCCTTAACCATGAGAAAAACTTCGAACCTTCAGCCTTGAAAGAAAATTAAATGAGTGGGAACTGTTCTGGAGGTCTATAAGATACTGAGTGGAATAGAAAAGGTTAGCTCAGTGCAGTGGTTTAGAGTGAACAGGAACTGTAGGGAACGCTCTCTGGTACAAGCTATTCAGGGCTGGTGTGAAGAAGCACTTTTTCCACACACACCCGTGATTGATATTTGGAATGGTCTTTTAGTTAGTGCGGTGGCAACAAGGATTCTGGGATCCTTCAAAAGGTGGTTGAATGCTGTGATGGTGGGCCTGTCGTTTTTCTACGGAAGGGTGAGCTAAGAGGGTCAACTGGCCCCTCTCATCTGTCCTTACTTCTGCAATCTTAAATAAAGGGCAGGTTTGGAATGCCATTTCTACTGATCTGACACTCGTCTCCTGCCTTGCGGCCTAGACTAAGTTCGAAGGTCAAAAGGTGGGAGCTGTAACACCGAAAGACGAGCAGACATTCTGCTTGAACGTCCCAACAAATTGGAAATCTGGAGATCTGCATCAACAGGTCTCTGTCCACCCTGTTCTTGTGTCTGCAACAGTGATCAGCTGATACCTCGGTCACATCAATAGAATTCAGTCAATTCATGGCTGGCTTCAAATTGTGGGTGTTTATGGTCAGTAATAGTCCATGTTAAAAACGTGATAAGATGCACTGACTGTATGGTGCTTATCGATTGCTGTTCTGATCTTATCAGTGTAACAAGTGTGTGATCATCAAGTTCAAAGTTGCAAGTATCGTGATGCAAATTGCTTAGCAACAAGGATTGGAGCTCCCTGATGGTTTGGTGGATAACGCCTCGCATTACCGAGCCCCCATATATTCCTAATTTGTGCTGAGTTATTTAACTTCAGTCGGGGTGACAGTGGGGCAAGTCAAGTTAGTCTTCGTATCCGTGGCAGCCAATGTTCCTGCTTCTGGTTGCTATTCGGTGTCTCCTGGTGGAAGTGGAGATTGGGTGGGGTCAAGGACTCGGCTCAGCTGTGACGCCTTGCGTCTTGATCGAGTTGCCCGCTGCGGTCCACCCGTCAGTAGCAGCCACCTGGGCACAGCACAAGAGGACCACCAGTGTCCGTGGAAACATGTTCTGGCAAATGTCGCTTGAGGCTCAGCTGCCGGCTCTTCTTAAATGTTGTCTTTTAATAACCGCTCAACAAGTACCTTTGCGCCGCATCTCGTTCTACTCTAACTTTTCAAACCAGCAAGACGTACTGCAGCTGCTAATATTTATACCTAAAATGATCTAAGGTAGTTTAGTACAGAAACCTAAGTCCAACAAAACGCACTGGTGAGCTGGGACGCAAAACCAATTTGGGAATATAATCCGTGAATGTAAGTGTGTGGAGAAATGTGAATTCTTTTATTGAAATACAATATGTGTTACTTGGCAACAGCCATTCTGTTAAAAGGTAATTGCATTCATATAACCAGATGTCTCTGTACAATTTTCAACAGCTCACTTATTCACAGTGTAATTTGCCCAGCTGTATACAGGTTAAATCTACATGCCAGCCTGAGTCTGTGGACCCATGGACCCACGTCAGTCATTTTTAATGCACATCAACCACAACAACTTGTATTTATATAGCACCTTTAACGTAGTAAAACGTCCCAAGGTGCTTCGCAGGAGCGTTGTAAAACAAAATTTGACACCGAGCCACCTATTCGGGCAGGTGACCAAAAGCTTGGTCAAAGAGGTAGGTTTTAAGGGGCGTCTTAAAGGAGGAGAGAGAGGCGGAGAGGTTTAGGCAGGGAATTCCAGAGCTTAGGGCCACGGCAGCTGAAGGCACGGCCACCAATGGTTGAGCGATTAAAATCGGGGATTCTCAAGGAGCCAGAGTTGGAAGCTGTGGGCTTATCTAAGACGGAGTCAAGCCTGGGACGGCGGCAGGAGAGTAGGAAGGTCGAAGAGTAATGAAGGATTGGGTTAGGGATTTGGGAGGGCAGAGCATCCGAGAGAGGAGAAATGAAAGGAGGCACGATGACGGGAGAGAGCGGTCAAGGAGGGATAGAGAGAAAAGAAAAAGGGGGAGAAAAAAATTGAAATAGAAGTGTTATAAATCTCATCATCATGAAGAAACGACTCATGAAATAGCACTGGACGGCCATCTCCCACATGGCGGGACATCTGCCTGTCACAAAGATGCGCCCCCCCCCCCCCCCCACCCCAGCCGATATTCCGACCTCGGGATCATTAATGTACTTTTATCGTGCTCCCTGGCCTCTCGGCTGTCGGCAACACAAAACCTTCAAAAATAAAAGATGTTTTCGAATATGCCACCCTGGCCTATGCTTTCTGGATATTTATAATTTAAATGCCCTCCCCGACCCCCCCCCCAACCCTTCACTGCCATAGCAATGCTGGGTGCCAGGAACGAGTGGGCATCCTTTGCGTTGTCATGACGCAAGTGATGGAGAGTGGTCGCGTGGCGTACATTTCAGCATGCACGCCCATATCCAATGGGTGGGGTCGTGCCCTCACCTGCCTCAGTTCCATCCGAAAGTCACCAGAGGGAGGGCAGAAGATCCCGGCCGTCGGCTTTTGGAAGTTGGGACAGAGGGTCCCTGGGTGTGTGCCAATACGTTCATGAGGTCTTTGGGATTATGCTGACATTTTCAACGAGCGTCCTGAGAAGAAAGCATGATGCTATGTTATTAACCGTAAATGTTAGGCTGGAGCAGCTCCAGCACTAAGGCACCTAATTGGGTGGGTCTCAGTGAAGCCAAGTTGGAGTGCGATTCAATGACGGTATGCTGTAAATTTCACTCTGAATTTATGCTACATTGGTAATAAATTCAGAACAAAAATGGCAGTCAAAAACACAGATTTAACAGAGAGAAACTTCCATTCCATCAGTTTGGACTACTTTTGTGCCTAGGCCCTAGAGCTGTGTGCAACGTGGCAGCTGCTAGGATTGTGGAGATATCATGAACGCTGGTCTGGAATGTACAACATAGAATGCAAGGTTAGAGAACCTGGTGGACCTGCTCCATTTACCTTTTGGGGAGGGGGCAGGGAGGATCTTCGCCAAACGTATCCTCAGGAGAGTGAAAGAGTTGGGAAGAATCCATGTCAGCGTAATTTGTACATGGGGCGATGGAAGGAATGGCTTTTTCTTGCTCCATGTTTCTGCGGAAAGGTACAGTCACTGATCCGCCTACTACTCTTGTCACCGTATATATCGCAATAACTTAAAGTAAAATGCTGTGTATTAGCTGTGGCTCAGTGAACCGCACTCTCGCTTCTGAGTCTGAAGGTTGTGGGTTCAAGTCCCACTCCAGAGACTTGAGCACAAAGATCTAGGTCGACACTCCCAGTGTCTACTGGGGTGAACGCCCCTACTCTTCTTTAATAACGTGTGCTGGGACCTTTTATGTCCACTTGATAAGACAGATGGGGCCTCGGTTTTAACGTCTCATCTAAAAGACGGCACCTCCGACAGCGCAGCGCTCCCTCAGCACTGCATTTTATGTCAGCCTAGATTTTGTGCTGAAGTTTCTTGGAGTAGGACTTGAACCCACGACCTTCTGACTCTTGAGGTGAGAGCGCTACCCACTGAGCCACGGCCAACACCTTATGAATGCACATTGCCGGTAATTGACTGTGTCAATTGCCAACAGGGATGACAGGTCTTGCCTTGGTCTAAAAGGACCACCTCCGGCAGCTGCACAAACAGGGCCAGGTCTCCGATCACTGGGATACAATGCTTTGCTTTTCTCAAACTGGTGTGTTGCAAGGCGGTGTGAAGAGCTGAACAGTTGTTGTTGGGGTTAGCAATGGGACAAGGCCGACCACACCACTCACCCTGCCTAACATATGGCTGGCTGTTTTGGGAAAGTGCTTGAACAATGATAAGAGTTGACATGAATCAGTCATTCATGAAAGAGAGACTTATGAAATAATACTGAGCAGCCTACGGGTGGCGATGTCCAGGGAGAGTATAAATACTCGGGCACGGGCCCAGCTTGCGCAGGACATTCTTAACAGGAACTAGTGAAGGACACAACTAGACCTCCATGTTGTGAAACAGTTAATTAAAGCTTTGTTTAACGCTTAGACCAAGTGCCTAGTAGTTTTCTTACGTCAAGAGTCAACTGCACTTTCATGGCAAAAGTCTTCAATAAGCTGTGAAGTGAGTATGTGTAATAAGCATTACAAAAGGCTTAGCACGGGCAGGGTAAATGCAGGTATTATGTAGATTCATGAGCACACATATGGAGGCCATGCTGGAGTTGACTCTATCCAGTAAGGCGACCCCTTGTCCACTCATTCAAAACTGGGCCTGTTGGGAAACTATGCCCGGAATTTTCCCATTTAAAAAAAAAACGTGTGGGTTTGGAGTGTGAGGTTGTGAATCCCGACCTTTTCCCGCCCACTTCTGGTTTTGCCGGAGATCGGAGGGGGGTGGGTGGCCAACCCATTCCCAGGGGACGTTACCTTAATTTAAATATTGTAATGAGGCTGGAAGCCTCTATTTTCCCTCCGTCCATTTTGAATGTAACTGCCTGGGGACGGGTTTCACACAATTCCTGAAACCCGGCAGCTAAACAGAGGCGGAGACTGCTGCATCCAGGAGGTGAGTCGAATTATACCTACCTCCTGGATCCATGGTCCCTGCCTAACCCTCTCCCCGCGATAGGAGACCTCCCTACGAGGCGTCCGATCACCTTCCCAGGCCTCACCCACCTCCCACCCCCCATGCCCACGATGATGATGATGAGGCCATCCCCGATCCTTCGGCCTCCCCAGATCCCTGGCTGTGCCCATCTCTCGTCCCGCCGCCCCCCCTGCGATCCCCAAATTTTTTCCCACCATCCCCCACCTGCGATCCCCGCTGGCCTGCAAATCTCCCCCCACCGCCTCCCGAGATCCCTCCGGCAGATCGTCCCCTCACAACTGAGGCCTACCTGCCCACAGCCAGCCAGCCTCGCGAACTGGCTGGCTGCAGGTGGGAAACAGAGGCCTCACCTTCAAATTAGGCCCTACTGGCAAAATTGGCAGGACTGGTGGGAAACCTGGCCTCCCGGGTTCCCCGTCTGCCTCGGATTCCCCCCCCCCCACCCCCGGCCCCTCACCCGCCTCTCCAAACAAAATTCAGGCCTGTGTTTTTTTGTTTATACCGTTGAATTTAAGGAGGGAGGATGAAGTTAAGTCTTAGTATTTAAAAACTTTTTTTTAAAAGATGGGGAGGGGTAGCTTTGCATTGTGCTGCTAAAAGGTGGGAGGTCTATCAAGACACTGCAATGACAGAAACTGTGGTTTAACCTATTTGTCATATTGGTCATAAGGGGATGGAAATCAGTTTTAGGGGTTGATGGTTGTTCCTGGTTAGTGGGCATTCTTTTGACTATTTACATGCAGAATGCAGAGAAATGTAGAGGCACTTGTATTTTGCAACACTAGTTTTGATTCAGTGGCACAATATAGAAACATAGGAGCAGAAGTAGGTCATTTGGCCCCTTCGAGCCTGCTCCGCCATTCAATATGATCATGGCTGATCCTCTATCTCAATACCATATTCCCGCTCTCTCCCCATACCCCTTGATGCCCTTTGTGTCAAAATCTATCGACAGGAAACTTTCGATTTACCGGCACCTAAATAACCGGAAATCTCGGTTAACCAGCAAAATTCAGGAGTAGGTTCAGGTAACTTTTATTACTTGCCTTCCTCCATGTGTTGCTGTGCAAGGGTGTGGCTGCAGCTGTTGCTAAGCTACAGAGATGCTTGCAACTTGTGGCCATTGTTTTGAACCTGTTGCTAAGCAACAGGGTTTGTTGCTTTATACGGAGCTCTCAGCTCCGTATCTTTTACTATAGCTTTCGGTTATCCGGAATTTTTGATGAACCGGCACCATGTCAGTCCCGTCCGTGCCGGATAAAAAAAAGTTTCCTGTAGCTCCTTCTTAAATATATTCAGTGACTTGGCCTCCACAGCCTTCTGTGGTAGAGAATTCCACAGGTTCGCCACCCTCTGAGTGAAGAAATTTCTCCTCATCTCAGTCCTAAATGTCCTACCCCGTATCCTGAGACTGTGACCCCTCGTTCCAGAGCACTCTGTGAGCTGGTCGGACATATTCTTGGAGGTTTCATCATGTGACCTTCCACCTCCAACCGCCCTCCCCGTTATTTCCCATCTCCGGTATTTTTACAACTCCTAGACCAACAACAACTTGCATTTATATAGCGCCTTTAACGTAGTAAAATGTCCCAAGGCACTTCACAGGAGCCTTATCAGACTAAATTTGATTAATAAATAAAAGTGTTCAAAGAAAATGAAAGAAAACGCACCCATTTTGAACATCCCAAGAGGGTTCTCCCGGGTTGCTCGCAGTGGTGTCCAAGAGATTTTTTTTTTTTATTTGCTGGAGATTCCAGGATAATCCTGGGGGGTTTGGCTACCCTACTGGCTATGCAGCATGGAGGATAGAAATTACCTCTAAGATGCAAGGGTTGTCCTACAAGAAGAGATTGAGTAGAATGGGCCGATACTCTCTGGAGTTTAGAAGAATGAGAGGTGATCTCATTGAAACATATAAGATTCTGTGGGGGGATTGACAGGGTAGATGCTGAGAGGTTGTTTCCCCTGGCTGGAGAGTCTAGAACTAAGGGGGCATAGTCTCAGGATAAGGGGTCGCCCATTTAGGACTGAGATGAGGAGGAATTTCTTCACTCGGAGGGCTGTGAACCTTTGGATTTCTCTCCCCCAAATGGCTGTGGAGGCTCAGTCGTTGGGTATATTCAAGGCTGAGATTGATAGATTTTTGGACTCTATGGGGCTCGGGCGGGAAAGTGGCATTGAGGTCGAAGATCAGCCATGATCTTATTGAATGGCGGAGCAGGCTCGCGGGGTCATATGGCCTACTCCTGCTCCTAATTCTTATGTTCTTATGAGAACAGATGGGAGAGGTCATACAGCCAATTCAACCCATCCTTGCGTAGAAACCTGCAAAAAGTGGTAGCAGTTTAATAACTTCAGCCAGAAATTGGAGCTGCCCCTACAGCTTTTGCGCAAGCACGTGAAAGAATACGAAAATAAACTGAGGCATTTCTGAATCACAATTAACCCTGGCGTCTGTTGTTTTACACAGAGGGGCAATACGGAAGAGCGGAACACAGAATAAATTTTTGCAACACCAACTGCTCTGATTTTACTTTGCACGACAGGCTCAAGTGGTTAGAACTGGTTTCAGTAAACAGTGTGAGCGCACAGATCGCACTGCCAAGACTTCCTTAAAAAGGAAATCTAACTTTAAAGAATAAGTCGGGTTTCCTGCCAGCTGTTGTGAGTTAAATAAAGGTAATGTGGCCTTCCTCTGCATTGCTGATATAACAATGATCACACTTCCTCTTGGGCTGATTGCTCATGCCTAAAGCTAGAGTCATGTTATTACACTTGAGTAAGAGTTAGCAAAACATTCAGTGACTCCTTGGTCCAGTAATTGTCTCCTTAATTATTCATTTTCAGTAAAACACCTACGCTGCTTTTTTGAAGCAACTCGTAGGAGCAGCTCCTAATAGCCATCACTTTCCACAAGGATACAGAAAGTGGAGGGAGGACCTGGTCTGTTTAAGTGTCAGTCAGTGGGTAGCACTCTCTCGCCTCTGAGTCAGAAGCTTGTGGGTTCGAGTCCCGCTCCAGGGAACTTGAGCACATAAATCTAGGCTGACGTTCCCAGTGCGGTGCTGAGGGAGTGCTGCACTGTCGGAGGTGCCGCCTTTCGGATGAGACGTTAAACCGAGGCCCCGTCTGCCCTCTCAGGTGGATGTAAAAGATCCCACGGCCACTATTTCGAAGAAGAGCATGGGAGTTCTCTCCGGTGTCCTGGCCAATATTTATCCCTCAATCAAAATAACAAAAACAGGTTATCGGGTCATTATCGCATTGCTATTTGTGGGAGCTTGCTGTGCGCAAATTGGCTGCCGCATTACAACAGTGACTACACTTCAAAAAGTACTTCGTTGGCTGTAAAGCGCCTTGGGATGTTCGGTGGTCATGAAAGGCGCTATATAAATGCAAGTCTTTTCTTTTTGACTTATCAGTAGTAGTACTCTTGCTTCTGAGTCATAAGGTTGTGGTTCAATCCCCACTGCAGGATTTCGGCGTGTGATCTAATCTGGTACTCCGGTGCTGTGGTACTGAGGGAGTGCCGTACTTCAGATGAGGCCTGAAGCTGAGGTCCCGCCTGCCTGGTCCACCGGTTCAGGTAGATGTTAACGATCATAAGAACATAAGAAGTAGGAGCAGGAGTAGGCCATACGGCCACTCGGGCCTGCTCCGCCATTTAATAGGATCATGGCTGATCCGAACCTAGACTCACGTCCACTTCCCTGCCCGCTCCCCGTAATCCCTAATTCCCTTATCAGTTAGGAAACTGTCTATCTCTGTTTTAAATCTATTTAGTGTCGCCACTTCCACAGCTCTCTGGGGTAGCAAATTCCATAGATTTACTACCCTCTGAGTGAAGAAGTTTCTCCTCATCTCAGTTTTGAAAGGGCAGCCCCTTATTCTAAGATTATGCCCCCTAGATTATGCCCCCTAGATCCCATGACATTATTCAATGAAGAGCCAGGAGTTTTCCCGATGTTGTGGCCAACATTCTTCCCTCAATCAACAACCTCATAGCTCTTTGTGGGAACATTGCTGTGCACAAAATGGCTGATGCATTCACCCGCACAACAACCAGGCACTGCAGTCCAAAAAGATAATCCATTATGTGTGAAATGCTTTGGGATGTTTCTGAGAGAGATGATAAAGTGCTATATAAATGTAGCTTTTTTTTCCTTTCTTTCACATATATCAAAATTGGGTACAGTAGCCTAGCGGTTATGAGGACAGCACCTCGTCTTCCGATTAGGCACTTTACAGCCTTCCGGACTCAATATCGAGTTCAACAATTTCAGATCATAACCTCGGCCCCTATTATAATTCTATATATATTTTTTATCCACACCTTTGGTTTGATCCTTTTCCTTTTTTGCTCTCCCACATGGCAGCTGTCTCTCATTCTGCCAGCGTATTTCACTCTTCATCTAGAGCCATCTTTTGTCTCTTTACCTGTCCTATTACCATCTCGTCTCGTCTTGAATATCTCTTAATGTCTCTTCACCTCCCTTTTGTTCTTTCATCCCCTCCCCCATTTCCCAGCCCCCAAACTGGCCTTTTAATCTGTTTCATTTCCTGCTTTTTTTTTTCTCAGTTCTGACGAAGGGTTTCGACCTGAAACGTTGACTCTATTTCTCTCTCCACGGATGTTGCCCGGCCTGCTGAGTTTTTCTTCTGTTGTTGTAGAGGTTATGGTACTGGACAAGCGATCCAAAGGTTGTGAGTTCAAATCCCATCACGGCAAGATGGGGAATTGACCTCGTGACCGTCCCATCAAAATGAAGATGCCAACACTGAAAAGTGCCTATGTTTAAAAATAAATGAAAAGTGGGGCATTCCAGCCTTTATTGTGCAGTCAGTGTAAAGCGAGCCCAGTGGAGGCCCACCCGTTGGAGCTGGTCTCTCTAGACCCAGTGATGTCGGCGTCAGGCTAGCTATGGGACCACTATCCTACACCCTTGCGAGTGGCATGAGGAGGTCCAAAGTGTAGCACAATGTTGGTGCTGGATAAAGAGCAATCGCACACGAGGAGACTTTCACTGTCTGGAGCTCTCAATCAGAGTTACCACCATGTACTTTAAAATGAAATCCTTCAGTGCAGTGTTCATACAGCCTCGTTACTCTGGCATTTTCCTTGGAAAATTGATCTTTTTCCACTGTGGAAAAAGCTTTGTGATTTAGTTTTATTTAATGTGCTTTCTAATTGTTGATGTATTCAAAAAGTAGGCATTAAATCATTGTGTTTGGTGGATTATAACAGTGTAAATCACCACTCATTCCTGACCTTGAGGAAGTCAGTCCTCAGTAGAGGCTAAATTCAAAAGAGCTTATTTTAAATGTTTTTAATTCTGAGTCAGTGTGGTGCTGAGCACCCCTACAACCAGGAAACGATGATGAACACAAATACTCCTGCACTGAGGTCATCACTGTACTCGTATTGTATTGGGTACGGTGGTTATGGTATTGGACCCAAATCGCACCCTAGCAAATTTAGAATTTAATGGCCCGTATTTTCCGATTGGAGGCTTCCTGCGTGAGGAGGCCTCTGATCTGGAAACAATCTACACCCTTACCTGAGGGCTCCTGAGCTCCAGCCATTTCCGATCCTGGGCCTCTCCACAGTCGAAATGCGCAGGGCCCAGGTATCCCAGGGGGTGCAGGCGGTTCGCAAGCGTCCCTGGGATCACGTGGGCATGGGGAGCCAATGAAAGAAGGGAATCCCCTTTCATACTTTTGACAGGTCTCTCGGCTTAGACCTGTCAAAAAGTATGAATGGAGATCACTCCAAAAACACATCAAAACATTAAATAATTTTTTAAAAAATCACGTTTTTAAAATGAGTTAAAATTACATTAAATTAAATATTTTAAACAAAAATTAAATTTTTTGAATTTTTTTTTTACGGGGCTAAAAATAAACTTACCTTTTTTAAAGTATTTTTTAAAATTATAAATGAGTGGAAAATAATTTTTTTTTTTTTAACCAGGCGTAAGATTTTTAAAGGATTTCAGCGGGCGGAGGTTGTGCAGAAAGCGGAACTCTCCCCCCCTGCAGAGGCCCTTCTCCAGGGCAGACGTGTGATCTGTCAAGAGGATTCTTGGCAGATCGGAAATGCCGGTTTTCAGCACATGCACTTCGCATGCCTGAAGCCGGCACTTGCGAGGTTCCTACGGGTGGGTACATAGCTCGTACACACTTAACCTACCTATATCCCTTTACAGACTCTTTGGCCCTGATTTTCTGGCCGTCGTTGGGCGGCTTTTCAAGCGGCCGGGGGCCGAAAATCGGCGAAAAAGCGGGTCGGGACCCCCCCGACCTGATTCCCCGCCCCGTCTGACTTTCGGACTGCCGCTTCCCCGCACCCTGCTTCAGTCCTGGCCGCCGCTGGCGGGACTGGTCGTCGGAGCACTAACAAGCAATTATCTGCTTTGTTGAAGTTGATTTTCCCGTGCCGTTGTGACTTTGGGGCTTTCCCCACCTGAAACCCGCCTGCGGGGAACCCCGCTGCTGAGAGCTGGCGTGAAGCTTGCTAGCTGTCAGCTGCAGGTCAATGGAGAAGCTGCGATTTAAAGGGCCAGCACTTGTATGTTGAAGGACCTTGTTGTTGCAGGTTTGGGGCTACTTCTTCAAGGCTTAGGCACAGCTGTGGAAGGTTGGAGCCGCACACACTTCTCCAATGCGATCTCCTGGGAAGCCCCTCTCGCCACCCTCACTCAGCGCTTCCTCAGCGGAGGCATCTACGAGAAGCGTGGGACGCCTTTTTTTCCTTCCCTTCTTGCCATTAGAGGATCTCCAGCAGCAGAGGCGGCAGCAGCAGAACCAGGAACAGCAGGATGAGCACCAGGAGCACCAGGCTGCTGCTCACTCACCTGAAGCTGCACAGGCCAGAAGGGGCCAGTGCTTGGAAGTGGCTTGAGAGCACCTTGCTGCGCTTTAGGGGGCCATGGGTACCCGTATCTGCACTGGCAGTCCTACTCAGAAGGACTTCCATGAGGATCTGGTTTTTCTGTTCAACAGATGGCCAACACTCCTCAAGAGATGTCATTCTCTTATGTGCACTCACCATGTTTTCCGTGCCCTGGCGAGTTATCTCCTCCATGGAGGTTGCCAACCTTTCCATGGTGATGCGTTCATGCGCCAATGACTCCACAAAGGCTCTGCTCATGGTCGCTTGGGACTCCTCCATTCGCTCCACACTCGCAGCGACCCTGGAGACAAAACCTGCCAGAGACTCCTGCATCTGTGCATGGAGATCCAACACCTCTTCTCTTGCGGATGGACCCAGAGGCAGAGGGTCGACATGCAGCGCAGCTGAGCTGAGCTGGCAGAGTCCTGCGCCCTCCGACGAGGACTCTCCACTGCTGTCCCTGTCTCCAGAATCTGCTGAGGCTCACTTGTGAGCTGTGAAACACCAGGTGACAACACTACTCTATGTCCCGAAGGTCCCCCTGAGGTGTGAGTGTCTGCGCTGGTGCTGGGTGCGCTTACTTCTGCTGACGCTGTGCCCTCAGAGGTTGAAGCTTCCTCTGAGGAGTCTGGCTGCACAGCCTCTTCCTCCTCCACAGTGAGGACGGGGGCTCTGGATGGTACTGTGGGGGAGTAAAGGAAGGAGTTAGAGATGTAATGCCAAGGTTCTTCTGGTGACTCCCAGCGAGTTGGCATCTGCTGACACCTGCATCCATGCAGCATTGGTCTCAGTGGGAGGCCTCTTCCTCCCTGGCCTAGGGAAGAGGACCTCCCTGTGGGCCCTAACCCCATCCAATAATGCCTGCAGTGAAGCCTCGTCGATTTTGAAGGCAGCTCGGGGTCTGGCACTGGCCACAGCTGCTGCAGGCTCCTCTGCCATCCTGTATGGTTCGTTTGGAAGCCTTCAGAGGATGCAGTGCTTGCTGTGGACCTTGAAAGCACCACGAATGATGACATCATACTGTGGGGATTTCTGACTCAAATTGGACAATTAGCAAGGCTTCCCACATGCTGGGAATTAATTGGCCAATTGAGGGAAAATTGCGTGGAGCTGGCTGACACTTTTTTATGTGTGTCAGAAACCCCACATTCGGGGAAACCCGACCATTTCCCACACAAGCCGAAAATCGGGGCCTTTGTGTCCTCCTCACAACTTGCTAACCCACCTATCTTTGTATCATCAGCAAATTTGGCTACACAGCTCGTACACACCCGTGGGCATCGGAAAATACGGGCCAATAACGCCAGCAATCTGTGGGCTAGCACCAGAAAAAAATGACCGTAAAAGCCGCGGAACGCTGTAGAAATCCAACTGGCTCGGTGAAGTCCTTAAGGGAAGAGAACCTGTACCTGGTCTGGCCTACACGTGACTCCAGTCCCATACAATATGATTGACTTGTAATGCCATTTTGAAGAGGCCTAAAGAGGCCTACCAAGGTCCACCAACTGGATGGGCATTAAAGGCAGCATTGCCCACATCATGATAAATAACAGTGTAATACTCAACTTCCAAAGTTCAGTGTGAATAAATTGGTCCTCAAATAACCTGATTCCTATTTTTGGTAAATATCGGGGGTTGCAGGTTGTTTCTGTGTTTTTTCGAAGATGTATGACAAGTGTAATGCATGCAATGAAAACAGAAAATGCTGGTTACACTCAGCAGGTCAGGCAGCATCTGTGGAGAGAGAAACAGAGTTAACGTTTCAGGTCGGTGACCTTTCGTCAGAACAGCCTGGAACAGATTCTGACGAAGGGTCATCGACCTGAAACGTTAACTCTGTTTCTCTCTCCACCGACGCTGCCTGACCCGCTGAGTGTTTCCAGCATTTTCTGTTTTTATTTCCGATTTCCAGCATCCGCAGTGTTTTTTAAATTTTTTAAAATTCATTGATGGGATGTGGGCGTCGCTGGCTTGGCCTGCATTTAGTGCCCATCCCTAATTGCCCTTGAGAAGATGGTGGTGAGCCGCCTTCTTGAACCGCTGCAGTCCATATGGTGTAGGTACACCCACAATGCTGTTAGGAAGGGAGTTCCAGGATTTTGGCCCAGCGACAGTGAAGGAACGGCGATACAGGTCCAAGTCAGGATGGTGTGTGGCTTAGAGGGGATCTTGTAGGTGGTGATGTTCCCATGCGTCTGCTGTCCTTGTCCTTCTAAGTGGTAGAGGTCGCGGGTTTGGAAGGTGCTGTTGAAGGAGCTTTGGCGAGTTGCTGCAGTGCATCTTGTAGATGGTACACACTGCAGACACAGTGCGCCGGTGGTGGAGGGAGTGAATGTTGAAGGTGGATGGAGTGCCAATCAAGCTGGCTGCTTTATCCTGAATGGTGTCGAGCTTCTTGAGTGTTGTTGGAGCTGCACTCATCTAGGCAAGTGGAGAGTATTCCATCACACTCCTGACTTGTGCCTTGTAGATGGTGGAAAGGCTTTGGGGAGTCAGGAGGTGAGACACTCGCCGCAGAATTCCCAGCCTCTGGCCTGCTCTTGTAGCCACAGTATTTATATGGCTGGTCCAGTTCAGTTTCTGATCAATGGTAACCCCCCAGGATGTTGATAGTGGGGGATTCAGCGATGGTAATGCCATTGAATGTCAAGGGGAGATGGTTAGAGTCTCGCTTGTTGGAGATGGTCATTGCCTGGCACTTGTGTGGTGCGAATGTTACTTGCCACTTGTCAGCCCAAGTCTGAATGTTGTCCAGGTCTTGCTGCATATGGACACGGACTGCGTCAGTATCTGACGAGTCTCGAATGGTGCTGAACAGTGTGCAATCATCAGCGAACATCCCCACTTCTGACCTTATGATGGAGGGAAGGTCATTGATGAAACAGCTGAAGATGGTTGGGCCTAGGACACTGCCCTGAGGAACTCCTGCAGTGATGTCATGTGATTGAGATGAATGACCTCCAACAACCACAGCCAACTTCCTTTGTGCTAGGTATGATTCCAACCAATGGAGAGTTTTCCCCTTGATTCCCATTGACTTCAGTTTTGCTCGGGCTCCTTGATACCACACTCGATCAAATGCTGCCTTGATGTCAAGGGCAGTCACTCTCACCTCACCTCTTGAGTTCAGCTCTTTTGTCCATGTTTGGACCAAGGCTGTAATGAGGTCAGGAGCTGAGTGGCCCTGGTGGAACCCAAACTGGGCGTCAGTTAGCAGGTTATAGTTTTTGTACAAGTGGAATGCATGCCCCAGGTTTTACAGTACTGTACAAACTGTGGGAGAGGAGGAAGTCATTTCAAAGTCGATGTGTTCTGGTGCGAAGATTCACCAGACTGATACCTGGGATGGCAGGAATGACGTATGAGGAGAGATTGGGTCGATTGGGCTTATGCTCGCTGGAGTTTAGAAGAATGAGAGGGGATCTCATTGAAACTTATAAAATTCTAACAGGACTAGACAGACTCTCTGCAGGAAGGATGTTCCCGATGGCGGGGGAGTCCAGAACCAGGGGTCACAGTCTAAAGATAAGGGGTAAGCCATTTAGGACAGAGATGAGGAGGAATTTCTTCACCCAGAGAGTGGTGAACCTGTGGAATTCTCTACCACAGAAGGCAGTTGAGGCCAATTCGTTAAATATATTCAAGAAGGAGTTAGATATATTTCTTAAGGCTAAAGGGATCAAGGGATATGGGGAGAAGGCAGGGACAGGGTACTGAGTTTGGATGATCAGCCAATAGCGGAGCAGGCTCGAGGGGCCGAATGGCCTACTCCTGCTCCTATCTTCTATGTTTCTATGGTGCTTTTATTAATAAGCTTTCAGTGTCCGCTGAATGATCTCACTGACAGATTTGGTATGAATCACAGATTTACCTTTTCCGAAACGGCTTTAAAAAAAAACCCAATTTGAACGAAAAATGTAAAAATGTCCCCTCTTCGTCTTTGTCAGGTTTCCAGCCCCACCATAAACCTGTAGCCGACGGGGGCAGCAGGTGACGTGCTCCCATGAATCAGCCAGCAGGAGGTGCACAGGAGCAGCTCCCTCCCTCTGTGCAAGGCGATGCTTGGCATGTATTAGGTGCCTCCGCCAAACACAGTGCATGGCACGATGGATTGTTACGGCTCACACAAAATAATCGCTCGAGTTAGTACTTGGTGTTCAATACCATTGAGTTTCTGGGGAAAATGACAGAATAATGGGGCTGTACACCAGGGTAGCAACAGATACACAGACACTGCAGTGAGTGATTACTGTATCATTTTTAAGTACGTGGTGGCAACTCTGATTGATAGCTCTAGATAGTGAAAGTCTCCTCTTGTGGGATTCCTGTTATATCCATTACCCCCAGTGTGTTGTGCTTTGGGAGTCGGTGCAACACCATGCGTTTCCTCATGCCACTCTCATGTACCAGAGCTAGCCTGACTTTGAGTTCACTGGCCTGCTAAATTAATTCTCTTCAATGTTATTGATAGGGAGGTTGGTTGAAGCCACAAGCACCAATCCATAGCAGAAGTCTACATTGCGTTAAGCACAATCAGAATAAGGACAGAGCTGCTTGAGCGACTGTGTCAGCTGCTGCCTAGTGCTGTCAACAATAAGAGTCTGTGGGGGAGAAATTGGGTGGAGCCACAAACGGGGCGCCAAGCTCGCCTGGGCGCCGGATTTAGCGCAGCGTTTGGAGCAGTAGCGACCGCTGGAAATTCAGCTTGAGCGCCCCAAGAGGGTCACGGGGCGAGGCTCGAGGCGCTCCGCGTCCCTCTTAGGGCGCTGAAACTGAATATCGCAGCGCAACGTGCCGCAGCGCCACACGCTGCGGCACGGTGCGCTGCGGTACTGCAGGCCTTCCTCCCATTTTTAAGGGGGAGGGGCCTGCACCAGCGCGATCGGAGATCGCGACTGCCGGCAAAAGAGCCCGGCACCGAGGAGAAGTGTTGGGCTCTCGGAAAACAGCCGGCAATGCCGCGGGGGGCGATCAGGAGGCCGGGGATGGAGGTGCTGGCAGGTGGCCACCGAAAAAAATGGCCGCCCCGCACCTCCGCTTTAATTTGCGCCACTGCCGCCACTGGAAGGCCCCGTGAACCGGGCGCCATTTGCGAACGGCGCTACAGAGGTGGTCGCTGCCAAATATTGAGATTGGGGCGGTAGCGGGTCGCTGCGCACACCGATGACGTCATCGGAGGCGGCGCATCGCAACAGGCTAACGCCGCCATTAGCGCCCCAGCTAAATATCGCGGGAGGCGCGGCCAGTGGCGCTAAAGCCACTGAGTGCCCTCTTTAGGCGCTAACTGGTGGCGCAGCCCACCGAATTTCTAGGCCTGTATATTTATTGACATGGGTCAAATCTATTTATTTATTCCATTTTATTTTTTAATGAAATATAAGACCTCAAGTAGAAATGAAAGACTTGCAATTCTATAGCGTCATTCATGACTTCGGGGCGTCCCAAAGCGCTTTACAGCCAATGAAGCACTTTTGAAGTGTAGTCACTGTTGTAATGTAGGAAACACGGCAGCCAATTTGCGCACAGCAAGCTCCCACAAACAGCGATGAGGCAATGACCAGATCATCTGGTTTTGATGTTGGTTGATTGGCCAGGATATAAAGGAGAACTCCCCTGCTCTTCTTTGAATCGTGCCATGGGATCTTTTACATCCACCTGAGAGAGCAGAGGGGGCCTTGGTTTAATGTCTCATCCGAAAGACGGCACCTCTGGGGAAATGACTCCGCAATTGGCTCTCGGTCTTTTCTTCCAACTTAAAACCCATAGTAATGTTGATTGTTACCACAGTCACACGGGTAGAAGTAGATTCTATTATCTTTTACTGATTGTTAGGGATATTTGATTGGCTGCTCCTTGAGAAGGTTGGTGATTGAATCCACTTCAGATAGAGTTATGTGTCTTTATCCTTCAACTCTTATTACCTTCGACTGTTATTGAAAACTGATGGCTTTGTCACACAGCAATTTGGGGAATGCAGGAGATAGCATTTGCGAGACTGATTGGAATACTTCCTGAAATATTTTGGACTTATTGCGAAAGAAATGCATTAACTGCTGCTGGACATCATTTCCAAGCTTTAGTTACTGAATTAAGCTCTCAGCTTACACAGGGATATGTAAATCTATTGAAGTTCACTGAGGGAGAAGGGAAACAAATGTGCATTTATATAGAGCCTTGTCAAATCTCTCAGTAACTTTTCAAAGTGCTTGACAAAGAGCGGATTATTCTGAAAGTGCAGCGATTCTTGTTATCTAGGCACACTTGCCCACAGCAAAATCCCACCGGTGGAATGGGCTGAATAGCCTGTTTTTTTGGTGGCGTTAGTTGCGATCGGTGTTCCCTGTGAGCTGTGCGGCCGCACAGCGCTCCAGGGATGCCGTGCAGCCGGCTTGCCGGTGCAAAATAAAAACCGTGCGCGCGCGGTATTCTGAATGGCTCACGTGACCCCTTAAAGGGGCCGTGCGGCGCCAGAATAAAAAAATTACAGGGGACGTCGGGTGTGATGGACAGTAATAGCTTCAGGTGACCACAAAGAAAATGCAATTTAAGAATAGAAATGCTAAAACTGCTGGAAATACACAGCATGATGTCTGTCAGCATCTGAGAAGAAGAACAAAACGGTTTAACCCTTCAGGTAAAAACTTGCTGTGCATTTCCTGCGTTTGGAAGGTTCTATTTTTTTTTTAGCTCTGCTGAATTTTGTTGCACAATTTGGTTTTTTGCCTTGGCGCTTTTTGCAGTAGCGCATGACGCTGCAGTGGGAATGTTGCATAGCTTTTAATTGATGTTGCTGTACCAGACCGGCTCCATTGGTTATCAGATCAGATCAGTGTGATGTGTTGATTTTAATGTGAGACTGTAGCAATTTAAACATGTCTAACTGATTCATCGCTAAATCTTAATTAACGAGGTAAATTTGACAGGCGAACAAAATTGCAGGGATATGGGGGAAGAGCGGGGGTGTGGGAATAATTGGAATGCTTGTCGAGAGAGCTGGCGCAGACTTGATGGGCCGAAGGGCCTCCTTCTGTGCAGCACTATTCTGTGATTCTATGATCAAACTGTGTGGAACAGCAGTGCCCGCTTTGGGTCCCATTACTTGGATCTTGTCTTACAGCTTGCAATAACAAAACACTGCGATGAGCTGAGGCTAAAAAGCTCAAGTACAGGTTGAGCGTCCCGAATCCGGCAACCTCGGGGCCGAGGCTGAGCCGGTTTTCGTGTTTTTCCGTACTTCGGAACGCGTTTCTGATGTCCGAAGTCTGGAAACGCCCGAGCCCAGGTTGCGATGTTTCCGGACTTCGGACATCAGAAACACGTTCCGAGTCCGGAAATGCCGGGGCCCAGGTTTCGATATTTCCGGTTTTTGGTAAGCCTCCCTCAGGGTGTCCGGATTCCAGGCGACCCTGCCACCAGTCGTCCCGGGGTCCGGATTCGGGAACTCCGGATTTTGGACACTCAACCTGTATTTGCTTTTCTTATTTGCTTCTGTCCCCAGTCTGTGTAATGGGGCAACTGAGGTTTTGAGAGGTAATTAAGACACAATAAACCTGAACTGAGTGACTGTCTGAGTTTCAATAGTCCTGTCACCTGTGGGACCTGACCTCAAATCCAGACCAGACTGAAGCGATGAAAGTCTCTCTCTGCCAGCTGTAAGGATTCCATAGAAAGCGAGTCTGGCAGTCCGATCCCAATTCCTAGTGAGCATGGGTACTTAGGGAAAGACTGCCACTAATTCAGTGCTAATTGGCACCAAGTTCACAATGTCACTCAAAAGGACATAGTGTAGGAAACAAAAGTGCCACACTTAAAGCACATTGTTACGATGGAGTGTGGAGAGCTTTGGCCTACTTCTAGCTCATGCCATCCCAGATCCATTGCCCAGGAGCATGGCGTCCCAACAATATTATTCCTCACCTTGATGAGCACAAAATAAATCCCCCCCCCCCCTTTAGCTAAGGAAGGATATACTTGCCTTGGAGGCAGTGCAACAAAGGTTCACTAGATTGATTCCTGGGAGGAGAGGGCTGTCCTATGATGAGAGATTGTGTAGAATGGGCCGATACTCTCTGGAGTTTAGAAGAATGAGAGGTGATCTCATTGAAACATACAAGATTCTGAAGGGGATTGACAGGGTAGATGCTGAGAGGTTGTTTCCCCTGGCTGGAGAGTCTAGAACCAGGGGGCATAGTCTCAGGATAAGGGGTCGGCCATTTAAGACTGAGATGAGGAGGAATTTCTTCACTCAGAGGGTGGTGAATCTTTGGAATTCTCTGCCCCAGAGGGCTGTGAATGCTGAGTCTTTGACTATATATGTAAGGCTGAGATCGATAGATTTTTGGACTCTAGGGGAATCAAGGGATATGGAGATCGGGCGGGAAAGTGGATCAGCCATGATCTTATTGAATGGTATAGGGCTCGAGGGGCCGTACGGCCTACTCCTGCTTTTATTTCTTATGTTCTTATTACAGGCTAAAATAAAATGGCTGTGCTTTTAGCTACCTTTTGAAATTCCAGTCAAGCTCCCCGGTTGGCTCAGTGATTAAAAGTGCTGCCTCATGCAGTATTAAACCGCACAGGTTGAGAAGGTGCTAAGTGGGGGCTAAGTTAGCCAATCTCAGCCAGGGAAGCTGTGGGGCTGCTACAACTGGCCTTGGAACCACTCTGGTCAAATCGGCCAGGTTTCCAGCTCCTGATCTCTATCTACTAATGTCCGATGGATAATACGGACAGGATAGGGCTCAACCCTTGAATAGCCTGAGCTCACACATGAAGAATGCCCATTGGGTGAGATATTGGAAAGCTGGTTGTGGAACTAGAGGGCTGATTTTCCCTGAGGGGCAGCGGTACTGGATTGTGGATTCACTGCCATATCTCAAGTAGGAAAGGAGAGGAAGGGAAAAAGGTCTAATCATTTACTCCTTATCTTTGAGGCGTTAATCTCCCAATACGTTTTAAGAAAAGAGGGTTTTACAGCAGGTAGGTCTCAGGCCATTGAAAAAGAAAGACTTGCATTTCTATAGCGTCTTTCATGACCACCAGACGTTCCAAAGTGCTTTACAGCCAATGAAGTACTTTTTGAAGAGTAGTCACTGTTGTAGTGTAGGAAACGTAGCAGCCAATTTGAACACAGCAAGCTCCCACAAACAGCAATGTGATAATGACCAGATAATCTGTTTTAGTGATGTTGATTGAGGGTTAAATATTGGTCCAGGACACCGGGGGAGAACTCCCCAGCTCTTTTTCAAATAGTGCCATGGGATCTTTTACGTCCACCTGAGAGAGCTGATGGGGCCTCGGTTTAACGTCTCATCCTAAAGACGGCACCTCCGACAGTGCAGCACTCCCTCAGCACTGCACTGGAGTGTCAGCTTAGATTATGTGCTCAAGGTGAGGATGTGGAACTCGCTACCACAGGGAGTAGTTGAGGCGAATAGTATAGATGCATTTAAGGGGAGGCTGGACAAGCATATGAGGGAGAAGGGAATAGAGGGTTATGTTGATAGAGTTAGATGAGGAAAGAGGGGAGGAGGCTCGAGTGGAGCATAAACGCCGGCATGGACTGGTTGGGCCGAATGGCCTGTTTCTGTGCCGTATATCCTATGCAATGTACTGTAATCCTATGTAAGTGTCTGGAGTGGGACTTGAACCCACAACCTTCTGATTCAGAGGCGAGGGTGCTACCCACTGAGCCACGGCTGACACTATAAGGCAGGCCAAACCGTTGGATACGAGGGGCCTTTCTGTTTTCTGCAGGAATATTGCAACACTGGGCTAAGATCTGCAACTGACTTAACAATTAAACCCTTTTTCGTTGAGAATTTGCCTTTTTGACCCTGAACCTGGGAGGCCCCCTTCCTTCTTGTAAAAAAAAAATCACCCACATCTTATAAATGAGTGGACTGAGATCAAAGCTGCCATCAGAAAACATCGACACGTATGCACAAAGATTTATGCATTAGTAAGAGTTATATTTATATACAAACCTCATCACATCTCTCAAACGCTCCCAAGCAGTTCACATACAATGCATTACTT